>NW_012135858.1:5538969-5541882 GCF_000956105.1 Propithecus coquereli
AGCTTCTAAACATTTATATAAAATGAGATAAAGACAACATTTGAGGTAGAAAAACAATGTTCACTATGTATTGTTGGTGATAGTAAAAAGCTAAATATAAAAATAAAAAATAATCCCAAAACCATAATAAACAACCAAAAAAATCCCCAACCCCTAAATAATGGATTGGTTAAAAAAATTATAAAAGACTCATATGGAATAATATGCACCAAGAGAAAGAATTAGTTATTATATTAACTGTATTTGAATCACAAATATTTCAACAATAGAAAAATTTTATTAATTCAAAAATTTTGGAAATGTTACTTAGGGAGGTTGTCCAAATTTCAGAATGCTATTAAAATTATGTTTAACAATTCTATAGATGGAAATTAGCACAGAAATTTTTTAAAAATTTAAAGCCTCATATTAACTAATGATAAATTAAATGAGTCCCAAATTCTACTTTTGCTTATTCACTTATTCAGTGAACTATATTTGTAATGTCTGAACTAGCAATTATCATACTGTACAGCCACAAAAAAGCAAGTAGATATAGAACTAATGAGTTCTTCCCCCAAATACCAACATTTTCATCAACTGCCATATTCTTAAGACTTACTACCAACAAAATGTTCCTTGTTTTAATGCTCCGTGACACTTTCAATATAGTGCAACCTTCTCAGTACAATGTATCAGCTGTATTTTCACTGAGCCTATCTTTTTAGACATAAGACTATGATCTGAGTCACTGTTTTGGTTAGGAAGTTCTTGAGTTTCCTTCAGCCACCCGTGTGTTCCATTTTCTTTGTCAATACTGCTAACAGTTCTTTGCTGCTTTTAATTCTCTGGCAGTGTGAAGATCTTCAAAGCTGAAGTTGGATGGCATTTTGGAGATCTTTATAAAAATGACAAAAAGCAATCTGAAATTGCTATCCTAAAATAAATAGACCTAAAGCTTCAACTGTTAGAGATCAAAACATTGCATTGTCTTACAGTTATGCTGATAGAAATATTCAATCAGATGCCAGATTATTTTCTTAAAAAACAGGAATTATGGTGATATACTGAATAAAAATGAGTATAAACATTTTATTCATATGAAATATATTAATTTTAATTAAATTTTTCTAGGACAGAGGTAGAAGTGAAGTCAGATATTTGCTAACAGTATTTTTCAGATATTTAGAGTGGTTCACTGACAAAATAAATGCATACATGCACATATATATACATGCGTATGCATGTGTGCATATGAGTGTGTGCATGTATAAACTTTATGCATTACTTTTTTGTCCTGTCACTTTCAGTCCACAATATGGAAATGTGGTATGAAGGAAAAAGAACAGGCCCATGAAACAAGAAACTTGGGATTAATATTCTGCTCTACTTCTTATTATTTATTGTGTGACCTTAGAAAATCGTTTGTCATTGGGTTCAGAATACCAGAACCTATTCTATTAAAGGTACAGGGCTATTGTAAGGATCAATAATACATGTATTGTATGTATGTGAAGTAATATACGTAGACATGCTTTTTAAAGCAGGGTTTCCCAACTAGGGGGTCATAGTATTAATAATTTGTTGTTACTAATTAAGCACCAGAGTTTGCAAAAAATTTTATTTATTTGTAAGGGGAGTTCAAGATTATCATTATAATGTGACTAAATTTTCTCTCCCTATCTTTCTCTCAAAAAAAGGGCATTGTGACATGCTTTCTTGAGTAAAAAGTGTGCTGTACATGTGACTACTATCCGTCAGATAGTCATGCTGGATAAGAGCTTGCCAACTGCTATTTAAATACATTATAAAAAGCTAGGGAAAAAAAGATGGTATTACTTTCATTGTTCCTATTACTAAAATAACCCAGGTTAGGGACCTTCTTTTAAACTCAAATTCATATAATGCCTCATCCTGAGAAATTGAAGTACAAAGGATTTCTCTGTTGTTTCCTTTTGGTGTATGCAGGGAATGTGGGAGGGAAACATCTGGGAGAAGGCATTCACTATTTATAGTAAGAGCTAACATGAACACTCTGGTTATCACATATTGACGGTAATATTCAGCCATCTAATAACTAAAATTGTATTTCCTCATATCAAACTTTTAGTAACTTTTCCTTTGTAAAGTTACCTACTTCTTGACGTACAATTCTCAATGCCCTGGCTGGCTAGTTAACAGATCTCCTGAACACATCTTTATTTTAGTTACTGCTTCCTTTCAGATAGCTTTTTAGAGAAGAAAGCATGTACTTCTCCTACCAATATAATTCTCATTTTCTTCTAAGCTTGTCATGTAGTTCTATAGATCTCTCTTTTAACTTTCTTTTTCAGAATAAAGAACTTTTCATAGCCCATCTTTAAAAATATATTTGGAAACAAAACATTTTAAAGAATTATTCATTCTTTTAATATTTATTGACCTATTAAGTAGCAGCCATAGCCCTAGTGCTAGCTACAGTCCCGGCCCTCAAGGAAGTCTACTATGAGAGACAGAAAAATAAATAAGGCATCTGCACTATAAACTGATAAGTATTAAAACTAGTTTAGCATAGGAAGCCATCAGGCTATGCTGGAGACACCTTTGAGGTTGAAGATAGTCTTCTGAGATAACACCAAAGCCGAGCCCTGAAGTCTCAGTGAGAAAATGAAAAATCAGGAACAGTATTTCTAGTATAAGGAATATCATAAGAATTTATATACTACATTATATGTTTGTCATGATCACATTTACCTTTCAGAAAGATGACTATGGTTGCAATATGAAGTATGGATTTGAAAAGGCAAAGTATGACTTTAATGACTATTTCGTTTTCATAATGTATATATAGTAGCAACTTAGCTTCTAAACATTTATATAAAATGAGATAAAGACAACATTTGAGGTAGAAAAACAATGTTCACTATGTATTGTTGGTGATAGTAAAAAGCTAAA
>NW_012135858.1:5541932-5587546 GCF_000956105.1 Propithecus coquereli
AAAGACTCATATGGAATAATATGCACCAAGAGAAAGAATTAGTTATTATATTATGACCAAGTCTAAGATGCTAGAAATGGTCAAATATAACCTGGATTCAGAGATGTTAAAATATGAAAAGTACATCTTAGAATTGATGAAAATGATAATTTTACATATAACTAAATTTATTTCAAAAACATCTTATATTTAAAAAGCATGTTCTAGAACAGTATATATATAATACTGATCCACTTGTATATAAGAGGGACTACATGTGTTTCAATGTATTTTGCTTACATGTATATCATATATAGAGAGCATATAGCTTACATTTATTTACTATATTTTGTTTTGATATATTAGAAACATATGTACATATATTTTTATTCATTTATATGTGTTTATTTTTCTACTACTTGATTTTCAAATGGTATTAATCTAATACCAGTCTTTCTGGAAAAAATTCATTAAATTTAAAATATAAATCAATTGTAAGATACCTCTTGATTTCAGAAATACTAAAATATGAAAAATTTTGCATCATGAAATAGAATACAGAAATGCTTGTATATGTAAGAAAAATTATTGAAAAGATGCAGAAGAAATTTAAAATTAATACTTCAGGGAAGAACTCGGTGCGGAGAGGGATACTTCTTTTTCACTTTCTATCTTTTAAACTCTTTCAGTATTTTTTTTAACACACATGTATTACTCTTGAAATTAAAGTTTCTTTTAAAAAAACCACTACAGACATTTGCGTTAATTACCATAACCACTGAAGTCATCTGTTCTTTGTCCTGTATGATCCTTCACTTTTCTGAGTTCCTATTTTCCTAAGTGTTTTATGGAATCCCTTTTAGTGGATCCTCTTCTGCCCATATTTACATATGTTCCTCCAAGTTTTAGTTCTCAGCAGCCTTCTTCCTGAAGAGATAACTTACTTGGGGACTTCACTTATTTAATAGTGTCCACTCATATTTATTCAGAATCTGTTACTTAGGCCTAACCTCTCACATATGAATAGTGGAGGTCATCAATTTCCACTTGTCTGGTGAACATTTTCTAGGTGGATATCACATAGTCAATGAACAATAAACGTATTCAAAACACTACCCATATTATTCATCCCCAATCCTAAATTTTTTTTTTTAAGACAGGGTCTCTCACTCTGTCACCCAGGATAGAGTGCAATGGCGTCATCATAGCTCACTGAAACCTCAAACTCCTGGGCTGAAGTGCTCCTCCTGCCTCAGCCATCAGAGATCTAGGACTACAAGAGTGTGCCACCATGCCCAGCTAATTTTTCTACTTTTTGTAGAAATGGGGTCTCACTCTTGCTCAGGCTGGTCTCCAACTCCTGACCTCAAGTGATCCTTCCATCTTAGACCCCCAGAGTGCTAGGATTATATGTGTGAGACACCATGCCCGGCCCCCAATCCTACTTTGACATTTGTTCTACATCTTGGTTAATGAAATCATAAACTTTAATGCTAGGAACCTTAGAATCACCTCTGACAACTATCTTTTTTACAAGGCCATCAATCAAGTCAGTCACCAGTCACCAAATAGTGTTGAATTTACAACTATATTGTTTCTAACATTTTCCCTTGCTTTCAAGGTCCCATAACTTGCATACCTCTCTCACTTGAATTGTAATAGCTTTCTGAGTTCTCTGTTTCTAATCTGCCCACGTCAATTCATGCCACAGTCATTTTCTTAAAGCATACAGCTGTTCAGCTGACACTCCTAACTTAAAAGTTCGAAAAGCTTCCTACTATGACAGAATAAAGCTCAAACTCCTTAGTTTTTAATAATTCCACAAATATTTAGTAGGTACTTATTATAAGACCACATATGCGATAAACAGGAGAAAGACTTCCAAAAACCATTAAGATTGGAGGTATAAGATAAGAAGAAAAGCAGCACTTGGTGAGACCACAGAGTTGCATATTCTTAGCTCTCATTACATCCATGCAACTCTCCATTGTTCACCCCAATCTGTGTATCCTTAGTTGTCTCTGCCTTTGGCCAGGTCATTTGGTGTCATATGTGGTCTCTTATATTCACCTATGTCATGTCCTTTAAAAAAGAAAGTAACAGTAAAAGTAAAATAAAATGTAGCTTTGAAGTAGATGAAAACAGCCAAGAACGAACTCTATATAAAACCTCACAGTTTACAAAGGCTGCTTTTACATCCATTGCATTTAACATAATTATTGACTATTTACTTGACTTTTTGAGTCCACCATACTAGAGTTTACTAAATACAGGCAAGACAGTCAACCTAATGAATGGGCAAAGGTACTTGTTAGTTTCATCAAGCCATCCTGAAGAAAAAGTTAAGAAAATAAAATACTCTAAAAACTACATAAATGAGGTATTGGACATAACTAATTTTCTAAGTAACTGTACCTCTTCAAATGTCAAAATTTTAAAAATTTAACCACTTTCGAAGAAAAGTATTCTAAAATATATCATACACATCCCTGTCTTCATAGGTAGAAAGGAAAAGAATAAGTTTTAGTTGAAAATTCCAGTTCATCTATTATGATAAACTGTTATATATCATTTTGTGTCTCTCATTTTCTAGATTCCTCTTTTAATGTAGGCCATCTCTTTTCTACCAAAATACTTTCACAAACCTCTATAATCAGACTGCTTCTAAACTTTTTTGTGTTGGACAGTTAGAAAATTATGTTAAAAGTCAATAAAGTTTTAGTGAGGATTTAAAGAGAAAGGGAATTGCTTTAATAAAATAGCTTCATGATAACTGTTTTCTGTGCTCTAGGTCTTTGTTATTTTACCTCTGTATTAAGAGTTGCACAAAAATCGTTGCTTGTGTAAAAATTTATTTCCTACCAAAAGCGGGCAGGGGGTCAGTTAAATCTAGAGTTTTAAAAGAATGAGTTAAAAATGGTATTTAAGTTCTATCAGATGACAGTATATCATATGCAATGGTTGTCCATAATGTAAAGAAATTAACATGTTTAAACAGATGCCCTCATAGTTGACTCCAAAAAATCCAAACAATCTCATTTTGGAACTTCTCAGATCTATATGTCTAACTCATAACAACAGAAGATAAGAAAATATCTGTCTCCTTTCTCTCTTTCAATATATATCCAAAGGAATTCTCTGAATACAAAATGATTTTGTTTTACTCTTATATAAAAAGCCTAGAAACATAGTTCTTTAAATTTTAGGATATCCTTAATGAATCTAGCTACTCATGGCAGGATATGTTGCTTTTCATAGCTATTCATTGAGGTTCTCTAAGGAAGCAGCCTGCCTAACTACATATCAAAACCGGGAAGATGCCTCTGAAGCTTTTTACAGACATGGTACATGGCTTTGTAACAAAAACATGATTTTAAGAATTGAAGTCATCTGCAGGAATGGGCAAGGCATAAACACAAACCAAACTAACTTAAAAACTCTCCAATAATTAAACAAAGGTTTACGAGTCTTACATTATTTGATTTTATAGGCACTAGATAAGTCGCCATAGATAAATTTGCACGAAGATTCTACTACTAAGAGAAATGTATGAGTATCACTGTTAAAAAAAAAGAGAGAGACCGAAATAAAGCATTGAATAAAATGTTATTTTCTTAAAGAAGTACCTTTCTAAATAAGCTGTACATGTGAAAAAATATATTGGAATTTATCCATGCATAAATTATGCATATTCTTAAAAACAAGTAAGATATATCAGCACTTACAAGAGCCAAGTGGTATTCCAGTGTTTTACTTATAAATAAAATGTCTTAATCTTTACAAAGCCCTATGAGGTAGGCACTAAAACCAAACCCAGTTTTGCAGATGAGGAAACTCAGAAGCACAGAAGTTAAAGTTGCCTAAGTTCACACAGCTAGGAAGTGGAAGTATCAGACTATGCTGTTCGTAATTTGGTTGCTGCAATCTCTATATGATGTGGACTCTAATATACAAAATGTTGAAAACAGTGCAAAAATGCAGTAATGAGTATTTTTAATTCAGTAACTTAAATATCACACTCAACAAACTAGGAATAGAAGGGAATTTCCTCAACCTGATAAAGAGCATCTATGAAAAAGCCACAGCTATCATTATACTTACTGAAGAGAGATCACATGCTTTTTCCCTAAGATCAGGAAAAAAACTCTCACCACTTGTATTCAACACTGTATTGGAATTTCTACCCAGGGCAATTAGGCAAGAAAAAGAAATGAAAGACAGTCAGATTTAACAGGAAGAATTAAATCAATCTTTATTTGCAGAGGACATGATTTATATTTGGAAAATCATAAGAAATCCACTAAAAAACTATTATAACTAATAAATGAGCTTAGTTCAGTAGCGGGGTACAAGACAAATATACAAAAATCAATTGTATGTCGGTACTCCAGCAAAAAACAGTCTGATAGTAATATTAAGAAAATTCCATTTACAATAGCATGAAAAAGAAAATACTTAGGAATAAAGTTAACCCCCAAATGTACACCTTATACTCTGAAAACTACAAAGTACTGTTGAATGACATTAAAGAAAACCTAAATAAATGGAAAGACATGTTACATTCCTGAATTAGAAGACTTAATATTAAGATGTCAATATTTCCAATATTGATCTATAGATTTAATGCAATCCCATCAAAATCTATGCTAGCGATTTTGCAGAAATTGACAAGCTGATCAGAATTTTATATGGAAATGTGGGAATAACCAAAACACTCTTGAAAAAGAGGAACAAAGTTATAATAGCAAACTCACACTTCACGATTCAAAACTTTACTAAGCTATAGTAATCAAGACAAGATGGTACTGGCATAAGGGTAGACATACAGATTGATGGAACAGAACAGAGTCAAGAAATAAACCCATGCATTTATAATTAACTGCCTTTTCACAAAGATATTAAGACCATTCAATGGAAAAAATAGTCTTTACAATAAATGTTGCTGGGTTGTCTGGAATATCACATGAAAAAGAATGAAGTTCTTTACACCATACACAAAAATTAACTCAAAATGAATTGTAGACCTTAATATAAGAGCTACAACTATAAAATATTAAAAGAAAACACAGGAATAAATCTTTGTGACCTTAGGTTTGGCAAAGCCCCTTTAGATATGGTGCCAAAAGCAAAAGCAAAAAAAGAAAAAATAATGAATCAGACTTCATCAAAATTAGGAAATTTTGGACTATATAAGATACCATCAAGAAAGTGAAAAGAAAGACAACAGAATGGGAGAGAATATTTGTAAATCATATTATCTGATTTTGAAAATAACTTACATTCAGAATATATAAATAACTCTTAAAACTCATTACTAAAAAGACAACCAAACTGAAAAATAGGCAAAGGATTTAAATGGACATTTATCCAAAGAAGTTATAAAGTGGCCAAATAAGCCCAGGAAGAGATGTTCAGTATCATTAGCCATTAGGGAAATGCAAATCAAAATCACAACGAGATACCACTTCATAGTCACTGGGATGGCTACAATAAAAAAGACAGATGATAACAGATGTTATCAGGTGAGGATGTGGAGAAATTAGAACCTTTATATTTTGCTACTGGAAATGTGAAATGGTGCAGCTGCTTTTGAAATAGTTTGGAAGTGCCTGAAAACCTGCAATATAAAGTTATGCAACAATTCCACTAGTGGGTGTATATACCACCTTAGAGAAGTGAAAACATATCCAAAAAAAAACTTGTACATAATATTCATAGCAGCATTATTTATAATATCAAAAAGAGGAAACAACTCAAATGCCCATCAACTGATGGATAAACAAAATGTGGTATATCCATATAATGGAATATTATTTGTCAATAAAAAGTAATGAAATTAGGAGATATACTACAATGTAGATGAACCTTGAAAACATTATGCTAAATGAAAAAAGCTAGTTACAAAAGACCACGTATTGTATGATTCCATTTGTATGAAATGCCCAGGATAGGCAAATTTATAGGGGAAGACAGTACATTAGTGATTGCTTAGAGCTGGGGATAGAGTCAGGGGAAAATGGGGAGTGATCACTAATGAGTACAGGTTTTTTGTGAAAGGTAATGAAACATTCTAAAATTGGTTATGTTGATTATTGCATAACTCTGTGAATATATTATATAATAAAAATCACTGAATTGTACACTTTTAATGAATGAATTACATGGTATGAGTTATATC
The DNA here is from genome assembly GCF_000956105.1 of Propithecus coquereli. NCBI lineage: Eukaryota > Metazoa > Chordata > Mammalia > Primates > Indriidae > Propithecus > Propithecus coquereli. Next base: position 5,548,090 of record NW_012135858.1, read on the forward strand.
TCACTAAAGCTGTTAAACATAACCTAAAAATCATATTTTTACCTTCTATAAACTACTTGTGAATGAAATCTACTTTTAGGTGACCTGGGGAAATGTTTCACTTGTAAAAGAGAATAAAAAGATTAAAATTTTTTTTTTTTTAGTGTTATCTCTGGTTTGATCAACACTATGCGAGAGCAGTCCTAGTACTGAACTATTATCAGAAATAATGGCTTACTATTAATCATTTTAAAGCTAAAATGATTAACTTTAATAGTCATTTTTAAAAACACAATCGACATAGCAATAAGTTAATATGGCAAATTAATTCATTTTTGTAATTTGGGAGTCACATTTTGAAACTAACTTACTTGGTAGAATGAGACTATGTTACCCATCCTTTTAGTCCATGGGAACACAATTATAGAAATTCACTCTTTTCTCTGTTAATATTTACTACTTCTCAACTACGGGCTTGGCACTGGGATACGTGCTAGGTATATGGTGGTGACCATTCTTTGCAGGCTATAGTAGAATACTGGTAATGCCTACTCTAGTATACAGACAAGATTCTTTATGTTTTTTTTCTCCACACATACCACATTTGGAAATTTATGGTACTTTATGGTGGAGATTTGCCAGGACTCAGTCAACATTTTTCTATGTCCTAGAGCAGATCCAAAATTCTTTTTTTTTACCAAAGATGCAATATGCCATAAGCATGAATTTTTAATTCAGTAAATTTGTTTTTGTTTTTAAGAGGCAGGGCCTCGCTCTGTTGCCCAGGTGGGAGCACAGCAGCATTATCAGAACACACTGCAGCTTCGAACTACTGGGCTCAGGGGATCCTCCCACCCTAGGCTCCTAGGAGCTGGGACTACAGGCATATACCACCATGCCCAGATAATTTTTTAATTACTTTTTTGTGAGACAGGGTCTTACTATGTTGTCCAGGCTGGTATCAAACTCCTGGAGCCAAGCAGTCCTTCCACCTTGGCCTCCCAAAGTGCTGGGATTAGAGGAATGAGCCACCATGCCTAGCCCAAGTTTGGCTTTTATTCTAGCTATAATCCATTGAACAAGTTAACTTACATTATCTTTGTCTCAGTTTCCACATTTGCCAAATCAAGATTATAATATCTACCTTATTTGGTTCTTAAGAGAATTAAATGAGATAATCCATTGAAAGCACATAGATTATTGCCTGCCACATAGTTAAGTACTCAATAAACACAATAATGATAATGAGGATGATGGCAGTGGCAGCAGTGGTGTTTTTTTATATACTAAGGCAAATTAGATCTTCATCCAGGTGTGTGTTCTGGTTAATCTAATTATTTTTAAAGGATGCTAACTTTACCTTTTATTCATCTGGCTTTAAAAAAATTATGATTATGTCCAAGACTGGCAACTATGAATGATTGCTTTCTATCTAGCTTCCATGCAAGGTCTAGCTGAGAAAAATGAGAAGTGGGAAATTGCTTAAGGTGATGTAGTTTGTCCATTATTCCAAATATTATAAACTCTATTGTTAGATAACACATAATTTCCAAAGGCTACAAACTTGCACTATACATATCTTAGTCCTTTACAGAAACTCCACTTTTTTTCATTAAAAAAGGAAGGAAGAAACAGCCATAAGAGCTCTATTACAGCATGTGTTACTGAAATTCTGTAGAAGCCATAGCTTTTCATCATTATCTCTAAAGAGCTTTCACATTCTAGAAAAGCCTTATTTTTTTCCAGCTTCTCTTGTGGGTAATTGCTTTAAAAAAACACTGAGAGAAATGATATGTATCATCTTTATCAATGTTTTACATATTGTTCTTAACTAAACTTTTACCACCAGAAGGCTATAAACTCAAACTACTGTATATTATCTTACCTATATCAAATGAAAAGGTATCAAATAAAAAGAAATGACTGATCCGACTATTGTGCAGAACAGGACTGAACTTTCATTCTACCGGTTTATCATATTCAGTAGTTAAAACTCAGTGTTTCCCAGCCACTCCTGCCAGGGAACCCCTGCAGTCAGACGTACCTATGTGCTGTGGAAAGTCCAAGACAGCCAACGATACAATTAGGGGAGACCTTCATGAATAAGGATTATTGGATATAAAAGTAGAATCAGCAGCTCAAAAGAGAAAGATTAATGTGAGCAATCAGTACGAATGGTACCCAATGAAGAGACAGAACGCAATAAATAAGAGAGATGATTGAAATTTTCTAATTTTGTTTTCAGTTTTATTTGAGAAGTATCGTGTCGATAAAACAGGACTACACTACCAAAGAAAAGAAGCAATCAACAATAAAACAAGAAGAGTTGTACTAATCTATTCACTCATCCTGGTATGTAAAATTTAGAATTTCTCCACTTACTTAAGTATTATTATGTTTAAGCTCAGTTAATCTGGGAGGCAATAGATGAATCCCATTGTTTATTTTTATTGTAATTCTTACATGCTTAGTTTTCACATGTTTGTTGTTAGCAGAAAGTAATGGTAACAATGTGAGATCTGGCAGGACATTTCAAAGTCAAGCTGGACTTAGGAATTTTTTGTTGAGGGACAATCCTGTGCTCTACAGGAGTCTGGCAGATATCCCTGGCTCCTGACCAACAAATACCAGTAGTGCCTTCTCAATCAGTGATAACCTAAAAAGGACCACGGAATTTCCAATATAACCCTTGGAGGAGGGAAGAAGGAGCAGTATTAACCATATTAAAAAACATGGAGATAAATATTTAAATGTAGACAATAAAAATGATAAAATCTCTAGAGCAGAACACAGGAATGTAGTTTATAATACTGCAGTATTTCCTTTCTGAGTATGACACAAAGGCCAGAACCATAAAAGAAAGATTGACACATTTTAGTATTATAAACAAAAACGTAAAAGTTAAATGCAGCAAAAGATATAAAAGAAAGCAAAAGACATGATAAATTAGGAAAAACCTTTATAACTTAAAAGAGAATAGTAAATATTCTTAATATAAAAAATTATCATACAAATCAATAAAAAAGACAAACCATCTAAAAGAAAAATGAACAAAAGAAATGAATAGGATACTCACTAATGAAGGATATTCATAGCAATAGTGAATATTTTAGCACTTGCTATATGCCAGGTGCAAAAGGCATGTACTAAGTGCTTTACAGGCACTTTCTTATTAGAAAAAGAACACAGAATTCTCAAGAATTCTATAAAGTGGCTTCCAGTATCATCGTATCAATGTTACAGTGAGGTCAATTAGCTTACCAAAGTTATGGCATGTTGTGGTGAAGGCTGGGATTCAAGCTCTAATACCAGAGCTCAGAGTCTTATCACTGTTCACTAATAACAAACAATTCCACTATTGCAGGCACATTTACTTTATGCAAATAATAATAAAGCACACAGATATCTGTACAAGATAATCAATGCACCTATTACATGTAATGGAGAAGAAAAACAATCTAAATGATCATCAATAGGGAATTCATTTACTAAAATACAGTACATCCATACTATGGAATATCATACAGGAAATAAAAAGAATATGGCAAATCTATATGCAGTAATATGGGAAGATGGTAGCAACGTACTGACAGATTTCTTAAAAAGCAACTGTACAACAGAATTAAAGTATGATCTCACTTGTATAAATTTAAAAAGTTAAGAATACATAATCGTATGTATGTATGTATATGTATATACACACGTATATACATACACACAAATACAACAGCAGGTATCTCTGAAGAGTAGTATTATAGAAATTTTTATAGAAATATAGAAATTTTTAATCTCTGCGATTTTATATTTGTGTACTATCAGACTGTTTTTTCAACATACATTATTTTTATTATTTAGAATTGGCAATAAAGACATTTCCATTTTGAGGAAAAAAAGAAAAGAAACTACATTCATCAAACCATTTCTTATAGAAATTCATAGCTTCTATATATTGGTAAAATGTCCTATTCTGTTACATAAGTAGTACTTTTAATTTATACTGATAACTCCTAATGTATTATTTCTAATTATAGCAGGCAGTAATTAACTTATTCTCACCCCATATCTTTAACCAACAATTTTTCAGCCTGTTAAGAGGTTATCTGAAGTTAGTTTTCTCTAAAAATTAAACTATTTCAATACAGAGTACTTAATAAAAAGCAGTTCAGTAATATGTACCAAAAATTTAAAACTTTGAGTCCTCTTTACCTAGCAACTGTATTTTTTATTCAGAAGAAATTGTGCCCAAAGATTTATTTCATCAATGTCATCAAAGCAGTAGTATATTAAAAAAATTTGAATCAATAATTAGAATCTGTTTAAATAAGTCATGAAACAACTATACGATGTTACATAGCCACATAAAATGATAGTGCAGAAGAAAATTAAATAACCAAGAAAGATGTTTAGAATATATTATTAATGAAAAAAATCAGGTAACAAAATGGCATATGTAATATAAACTCATTTAAAAAATAAAAATCCCTACAAAGAAAGATCTGGGAGGATAGGGACTAAAATGATTATCTCTAGATGATATAATTACATGTGATTTTTATTTTCATCTTTTTCTTCTTCTATATATTCTTTAAAATGGGGCACAGTGGCTCACACCTGTAATCCTAGCACTTTGGGAAGTAGAGATGGGAGGATTTTTTGAGGCCAGAAGTTTGAGACCAGCCTGAGCAAGAGCAAGATTCCATCTCTACAAAAAACAGAAAAATTAGCCAGGCTTGGTGGTGCATGCTTGTAGTCTCAGCTACTTGGGAGGCTGAAGCAGGAGGATTGGTTGAGTCCAGGAGTCTGAGGTGGCAGAGAGCTATGATGATGCCACTGCACTCTAGCCTGGGTGACAGAGCGAGACCCTGTCTCAAAAAATAAACAAATAAAATAAAAAAATAAAATATATTACTTCATAATAATGAAATTAGTTTAAAAAAATAGAAACAAATCAAACTTTTGTGTTGTGTTATGCTTACCACATGGCATACATAGTTATCTTCAGATTATTCAGAGAGAAAAATAGGGTTCAAAAACAAAGTGATGGGCATATCATTTATTACTCCCGTTTTACCATCCTGTCCTACTGATTAACTTTTCCTAGCAGCTGCTTTCATTATAAAAATTGGCTGTTCATAACAGAATAAGGGATATTGAGACTACTCTCATTCCTCTGGAACAGGGGAAGTAATGAAATGGTTACTCTCTACATGTTATTTTAAGCTCCTCTATCCTGTAGTCCTCCAACAAAACTGGGGATGTCAACATTTTAATTAGAGACATAAGAAATTGTTAATAGTAACTGTCGAAAATATCAATGGTATATGTTTGAGAGTATGTATTATAAAAATGAAACTTTTCCACAAGGTAATAGCCCCAGGAGATAAAATACAATGTATCCTCCACTATATAAAAGTTAAACTTTATGAGCAAAAGGGAAGCATCAAGCACTAAATCATTGAATAAATTACTAAAAAGGTTAAGAAGCTGCAGGTCATACCCACCCACTTCTCAACCCCAGCCACACTTCAAGTGTCAGAGTTTGTGTGATAAAAACAGCAAGCTTTAGCTACAGTTTGGGAAAGAACAGCTGCAGAAGACACATAATAACAAGTGATGTGGCCGACTTACCATATGCTAAAGTAGAAGTAACATTGGTGATTGTTATCTGAGTACGTCCTCTAAGTGAATTTTAGATGACCAAAAAGACGCCTGAGTTTTACACTAGTTAGTGACAGACCTGAGCTTCCTAGGATTTCTGAGTCCACATTGAAAGATTTTTTTTCCCCAAGTTTGGCACTATACTAGACCAAATGAGACTGATAAGCCATACACAGAATATGATGAGAATTAGATTTAAATAAAAATTGAGTATACATGGGTGACAGAGTAGATACTGACTCAACAATAAGCATTTAAAAATTGTAAATCTGTTGAGAGAAGAAATAGCACTTGGCTATTTTTATTAAGTATTGGAAACCATAAGTTTCAAAGAGGCTCATGTGATAATTTCTCATGCTTATTTTATTTTGCACAGTGTAAAAAATTTAAAAAGACATTCATTTTGCACCAAGTAGAAAGTATTTGGTGTAAAGGTTTGTTAGGCCATTTAGGAAAACATTTCAAGAAAAGCTAATAAATGGTTTTTTAAAGTAGGAAAAAACATTTTAGCTCAGGATATTTATGACAGAGCAGAACCACTAATAAAAAATACACATGCCAAGGAGATTCCTTGGGGAATAGGATTTTAGTAGAGCTCCAAAAGGTCTCACAAATGCTTGTGTGTGTACAAGCACATACACACAATTTCTTACATAAGCTGAAAAAACCATGAACTGAAACAAATTGTTAGAGAAATTGTTACCAAAGAGATACAGTGTAAAGACAGGATAGCTAAATTTAAGTTTTATGACATTACATATCAGTCACAGAAATATATTTCACTTTTTCAACTTCTCTGAAAAATTTCAAACCTAAGAAAAGTTTCAGTAACAGTATCCCCACAGAACATTTATTTACCTTTCACACAGTTTAACTGATTTCTAGCCCCCTGTCACATTTGCCCTCACTTCTTTCTATGTGTGTGTGAGTGTGTGTGTGTGTGTGTGTGTGTGTGTGTGTACAGCAGTCCCTCCTCATCCACGGTTTCACTTCCTGTGGTTTCAGTTACCCACAGTCAACAAAGTCCCAAAATAGGTGAGTACAGTATAATAAGATATTTTGAAAGAAAGAGACCACATTCATATAACTTTTATTACAGTAAAATGTCATAATTGTTCTATTTTATTATTATTGTTAATCTCTTACTATACTTAATTTATAGATTAAACTTCATTAGAAAAAAACATAGTGTATATAGGGTCTGTACTATCAGCAGTTTCAGGTATCTGACGGGGGTCTTGGAATTTATCCCCCGTGAATAAGGGGGAGACTACCTTCTATCTGCATATATACATATAATTCTTTTTGCTGAATCATTTGAGAGTTGGTTACATACATTATGAAGATACATATTCCAGTATGTATCTTCTAAGAACAATGATATTGTCTTACATAATAATAATATAATTATCACATTCAGGACATTTAACATTTATTTTGATATGATATAATGTATTAATATAATCCATTTTGCATTTTGCCACTTGTCCTCAAAGTGTCCTAGATAAACCTTTTGTTATTTTTGCTGGGATTTTTTTTTTCAATTTAAGATCCATTTGCTCTTTATTCTTTCATCTAGAGCAATTTTATAGTCTTGTTTAGTTTTTTCACATCACTGACATTTTAGAAGAGTTCAGGCCAGTTGTTGTGCAGATTGTTCCTCAATTTGGATGTGTCTGGTTAATTCCTCATGATTAGATTTTGGTTGAATGGGAAAATAACAAAAGTGGCATCTTTTCCTTCTGAAGTGTATCACATTAGAAGGCACATGATGTCAGATTGTTCTTTATTGATGCTGTGAAGTTTAATCTTTTGGTTAAGAGGGTATCTGTCCATTTTAAAGGTACCTTTTCCTTTCTGATTAATAAGTAATCTGTGAGGTTGTACTTTGAGACCATGTGAAGATCCTGTTCCCAAAAATCTTTTATCACTAATTTTAGCATCAATTAGTGACCACTGCCTGAACCAATTGTTATAATTGTTTTAAATAAAGGTGCTTTACTATTTCTATTATTCATTCTACATTTATTGGCTGGCATTCTTCTGTAAAGAACTTTCCCTTCTTCCCTTCTTTCTAATTTCTTTTAAATATCAGTGTGGACTCATGGAATACTGCTTTTAATTTATTGTGTTATAAACCATTACTATCATTATTTATTTTGATACTCCAATTGTCCCAATTTGTCCAGATGGAACCCCCTTTAAGCTGCTTTCTGTGTTCTTTGGACATTTCTTCTCAGTTTTTAAAAATAATGACCTATTTCAACACAGAATTCAGTATTACATTCAATAGTAAAACCCTACTAGAAGCATTCTCTCTAAACTATGAAATAAAATAAGGATATTAATTATTACCACTATCATTTACAATGGTTTTGAGTATTTTTATAAATGCAAAACAGCACAGAAACATAATTAATATAGAAGGAAAGAGGCAAATATTATTATTACTTTTTAGAGATGGGTTTCACTATGTTGTGCAGGCTGGCCTCAAACTCCTGGTCTCAAAAGGTTCTCCCACCTCAACCTCCCAATTACTGGGACTACAGGTGCACACCACTGTGCCACGCTATAGTATTACTTTGATAAAACCACCATTTGCTATGAAATCTAAAAGAATCAGCTCAGAAATTACAGAATTATAATTTAATGAGTTTTATGAATTGTCCATATATAAGTTAACTATACTAATGTAATACCACTATGTAATAACTAGCTAGAAAATACAAAGAGGAAGAGAATTTATTCCAAATAACAATGAGAAACTGCATTATTTAGAGTGTAATTTATTGAGAAATGCATCAAACCTTTATGAAGACAACCATGAAAACTAATTGGGAGATTTAAACTATGACTTGAATAAATGGAGAACATAGCACACTCCTGAATGTGTGGCCATAATATTATAAAATGAGTTTTTCAGTTAAACATAGTGAATTAAACATGTGTTTATCTTCATTCTTTCCTGAAACACTATTTAAATGATAAAAAATACATTAAAAAATTATAACACTGCAAGAAAAAAACCCAAGAAAATAACAAAAACAGATAAGATGTCAATACAGTTTTGGAAAGTGGAAATTAGATTGATTCAAGACAACTGGGGGTGAGTGAGGTGCGAAATGGTGAAGGAGGAAGGAGGGAGTGAAGGGCAGAGAGAGAGAGAGAGAGGAAGAGAGAAGTAATAAGGGAGACAAGGAGAGAGAGAGAAAGGGAGAGACACAGAGAGACAGACCAGTAAGAAGCAAAGCAAATCTATTACAAAACCTCGGAAAAGCTCAGGAATTGTACTTCTGGGAAAAGGGGTGTAGGGGAGGGCATTAAATGGAAGGATTTGCTCAAAAATTTTAAAAGGGGGATGAGAAATAAACTGATCTACTTCCCTACTCTGGAGCCAGGTGACTACTACTGTAGATGACTGGAGTTTTATTTTCTAGAAGGTTGAACCAAAGGGGCCTTGGATTTAAAGACATTAAGAAGAGCTGACAGTGGGGTAAGTGCCTTGTTTAAGAAGTGGGATTAAGTAAAGGTTTATGAGTCTACAACTATCTTTTCATTGATTTTTTTTCTGAGAATGCTGGCATCCAGACTTTTATTCTAGAGGCTAGAGACTGGAAAATTCCTCTCTGCATAATTTGAACTGCCCAAGAGTAAATATCTTCAGATACTGACATTTGGTGTTCTCCAAACAAAGGTCAGTTCACTGCTCATTCAACTTACAGTGAAGCTCTCTAGTCAACAAGCTCTGCTCATAGCACACAGACAGGTTTCAAACCGTGGAAATGAAAAAAACAATGAACTTAGAGAAACTGATGTAATTCCAGGAACAGACGAAACTTCAAAAAATATTTAAAATAAAAACCTCACAGAAATAAGAAATTATATTGCATCCAGGAAACAAGAATCAGAAGTTAAAGAAAAGAAACTCATAGAGACCAAGAAAGACACATGAGAAATTATAAAAATAGCATTAATTTATAAAAAGAGGGTAGAAGATGAGGCTGAAGAACTCTTACAAGGTAGAGCCAAATGACAGAGAAATGAACAACAGGAGAAAAAAAGAAAAGACAATTAGAAGGCCAATCTAAGAGGTCCAACATCCAAATAAGACAAGAGCCATAAAGATGCTGCAACAACATCATCACTGACAACAAAATTAGAAGATGAGAAAGTTATCAAAAAAAAAAGAGGGAAGAACAAGTTCCAAATGAAATATGTTTACCTAATATCCAGGCCAAAGGATGAAAATAGAACAAACAACAAGGTGTATCAGTAAGAAAGAACAGAACACTAAGGCAAAAGAGAAGATCCTAAAAGCTTCTAAAGATTGAGTGGGGAAACTCATGTACAAGATGAGAATCTGAAAGGTACTGGTCTTACTAACAATACTGCAAACTAAAAGACAAGTCTTAAACATTCTGAAATATATAGGGGAACAGGAACCAGAAAATAGAATTGATGCAAACTAATTTTCATTCCTATTAACATTTCCTGATAACATTCACAGAACATTTTCAGAAACACTAAGAGAAAAGACTCAGACAAATCAGGAAACAGTCAGACAAACCTGAACTGAATTCTGGCAAAACCTCTCAATAGCTGTATATCCAATGAATCACTTAGCTTCTTCGATCTCAGAATCATCATCTTTAAGATGAAGCTAATCATGCCTAACTCAGAGTTATTCCAAGAATTACATGTGATAACCTTTGTAAAGTAACAAAAAAGTACTTGGTAAATTACAGCTGTTACTATTATCTTCAGAATTATCATTTTAATTATTTTAATTGTGCTACCCATAATAGATAATTGCTAAATGTATGCTAAAAAAGTAAATATGGAAACAAATGGTGGAAATATATTAAACTTTAGTATCCTAAGCAATGGAATATAATGTGGTCATCAAATGGATAATTGCAAAGCCATTTAGAAACATAGAAAGGTACTTAGAAAATGCCAAGAAAAAGGCAGATTATAGAATATATGCACAAAATAATTTTAACTATTAATACATAATCATACATGTGAAAATGTAAATAATTATGTTAGAGTATTGGCTCTGTAAAATATGTTTCTTATGTAGAGTTTAGTTAATGGCATGTTATCTATTTTTAATAATGTTCAGATCATTGTAGAAAATAGAAATAAGTAAAAAAGAAAATGTTTTGAAAATCATCCCACACCTCTTTAATCTGTTAAAAAAAATCACAGCTTTATTGAGTTATAATTGATATATACAAAACTGAACATTTTAAATGTACATAATTTGATAAGTTTGGACACTTTCAACCCTTTGAGATTGATTATGGTTGTATATATCATTTTTATTAAAAATTTGATCATTTGTATATTTTAGTTTGCAATTTTTCCACTCAAAAAATTCTCATGAACTTCTTTCCATGGCATAAATATACTTCAAAGACATCTTTTAAAATTTGCAAGCTACACATCCGATAAAGGGCTAATATCCAGAATTTACAAAGAACTTAAGCAAATTAGTGAGAAAAAAAGCAAACTACCCTATTAAAAAGTGGGCAAAAGACATGAACAGAAGCTTCTCAAAAGAAAAAAGACAAATAGCCAATAAACATGTGAAAAAATGCTCAACATCATTAATCATCAGGGAAATGCAAATTAAAATCACAGAGATACTACCTTAATTAACCCAGTTAGAGCAGCTTTTATTAAAAAGTCCAAAAACAATAGATGCTGGCATGGATGCAGAGAGAAAGGAACACTTATACACTGTTGGTGGGACTGCAAATTAGTCCGACCTCTATGGAAAACAATATGAAGATTCCTCAAAGAACTAAAAGTAGACCTTACATTCGATCCAGAAATCCCACAACTGGGTATCTACCCAATGGAAAAGAAGACTTTTCATTAAAAAGACATATGCACTCGAATGTTTATTGCAGCACAATTCACAATTGCAAAGATATGGAATCAACCCAAGTGCTCATCAATTCATAACTGGATTAATAAAATGTCGTATATGTATATGATCAAGTACTACTAAGCCATAAAAAAGATGAATTAATACCTTTTACAACAATCTGAATGGAACTGGAGGCCATTCTCCTAAGTGAAGTATTGCAAGAATGGAAAAGCAAACACCACATGTATTCACTATTAAATTGGAACTAACTGATGAGCACACATGTGCACAGAGGGATGTAAAACTCAGTGGACATCACTGGAGGGTAGGAGGGGGAGGAGAAGAGCAGAAACTTACCTAATGGGTACAGTGAACACTATTTGGGTGATGGACATACCTATAGCCAGGATTCAAGCATTACAAAAGCAATCCATGCGACCTAAAACATTTGTACCCCCTTAATATTTTGAAATAAAACAAATTGCTATTTAGCATTTCACTATATGAATATTTTATACTCAGCTCAACCCATTCCCTTATTGTGAAACAATTACAAGTTTCCAATATTCTGGTTGTAGCTCAGCCCTATGATCCCAGCACCTTGGGAGGCCAAGGCGGGAGGATGGCTTGAGCTCAGGAGTTTGAGACCAGCCGGGGCAATAGCAAGACGCCGTTTCTACAAAAAAAAAAAATTAGCTGGACATGGTGCTGTGAGCCTATAGTCCCAGCTTCTCTGGAGGCTGAGTCAGGAAGATCACTTGAGCCCAGGAGTTTGAGGTTACAGTGAGCTATGATGACACCACTGCACTCTAACCTCAGCAACAGAGCGAGACTCTGTCTCAATTTAAAAAAAAAAAGTTTCCAATATTCTAATTCCCTATAAAGAAATTCAATGAGCACTCTTGTTGCTAAATCTCTGCACACAGCTTTAATTATTTTTATAAATTCTTACAATTGAAATTTATGTGTCAAATATAAATATTTTAACAATTTGTATATACATTGCCAAGCTGATCTGCATATGAGCTGTAGTGATGAATGTTCTTGCCAGTAAAAGATCTGAAGGTATTTGTATTCTTGAATGCTTGTCAATATTGGATTTCAAATTCTGTTTTTCTCCTTCCTTCCTTTTCTAATTTGATGTGAAAAATGATATTATATTGGTATTACCAGTGATTTTGAATATGTACTGCCCATGAAACTTCCTTCTTTAGGAATTGTCTCCTTATGTCCTTTGTCCAGCTATTTTTTGAAGCACATGTTCAGAATCCATTGAGATTTTAGTCTTAGCTTTGGTATTTACAAGCTATATAGACTTTTACTTCCTGTAACATGAGTTCCACTTAAAAACAACTAAAATACCAGATAGAGTATAAAAAATATCTATCAAGTGTACCCATAAGCTAACAAAGAAGTTAGGAATACTGAGGACAAGATTAAGTGAGGACATATTCAGAATAGTAAGGCAAGAACTTATATTGTTTTTTACCTTGAGAATATTTGCTGAATCAACTTGAGCATTAATTTTTGTTGCCTCAGCAGGGGACATCCAAGAGCAGACCCTCTGTAATGCTGGGACCACAAAACCTACCCAGTTAATGTTAAGAGTAAACTAGACAAAATGATGTTCATCATGATAATAGCAAACACTTACAGAGCTTATTGTATTCTAAGTGCTTCAAAGACATTGATTCATTTAATCCTCACAAAAACCATAAAAAAGGCACCACTATAATCCTCATCTTAGAGATCAAGACAGTGACATACAGAAATGTTAAATAATTTGCTCAAGGCTAGTATTAAAGCCAAAATGCAAAATGCAAATTCTGACAGTCTGTGTCTAGACAATATGCTTTTAAGCACTACTCCATACTACCTACCCTTCCACCTACCCGCAGACCTTTTTCCTATAGGATTTCCTATAGGAAATGCAAAGAAAATTGCCTGTCAGAACTTTGGCACTGGGTGGATGGGGACAATAAATGCTCTCTGAGAATTTGTAACCACAAGCTAGCCCTCACTGAAGTGTGTAGTCTGAATCCTCACTACTCACTTGATCCACAAAACCTCAAGCCAAGAATTTATGCTTGTGGCCCTGGCTTGAAGTAGGCAAATGCATTTCATGTAACCAAAATGTTTGTACCCCCATAATATCCTGAATTAAAAAAAAAGGAATTTAAAGTGGTTCTATATTAATAGCATTGTACTAAAAACTGCTCATGGGCATCTGACAGAAACAAACATAAACATTCTCTTGAACAATCTATTAATATATTTCCTACTTTTTTTTTTTTTTGCTTTGATTATCATACTTGACATTTTTAGAAACTGTTTTTTTCTTTTTTGGAGTTCATGCTCTTTTTTTTCAGGTTGTTAAGTCTTTTATTTTTGAAACATATTAAACATTTATATTGTGTATATAGTGTATAGTAATTCTTTTACCTACCTACTTCCTAAAAGTGGTGCTGCCATATATTTTTGTATGTTTTATGTGTCTTTTTATTAATAAAATGAATTTAAATTATTTTTTTCTATCTTGAGCTACTTGTTTTTCTTTGAACTTTACATGCAAATAATTTTGATACCTGTGATGAAAGTATTTAATAGCTAAAAAGAGAATTAGAGAACTGGAGTGGAGAACTGAATAAATTATGCCAAATGTAGTCCTGAGAGGAAAAGAAGTACGGAAAACAACAGGAAAAGACCTAACACGTATCTGAATTAGAGTTCTAGCAAAGAGAGAAGGAGGTACAGGCTACAGTGAAAGAAAAAAATGGCTGCAAAATTTCCATACCTGACGAAAAATGTCAATTCAAACATTCAAGAATCCCAACGAATCACAATGAGAACAAATAAAAATAATATACATTGTACATCTCAAAGTGAAACTGCAGAAAATCAAAGAAAAAGAAAACATTCAAAGAACTGACAGATTATATTCAGTGACAGATTAATAACTGAGCTCTGGAAAGAAATAGTAGAAGCCAAAAAACGTTAAAATAAAATCTTCAATACACTAAGTTTACTCACAACCTAAAATTCTAAAACCAGAAAAATAACCTCTAAGAATGACAGTAAAATAAGGTCATTTGAAGATAAAGATTGAGAGGGTTTATCACTTTAATGTCCTCACTGAATACACTTTCAGGCAAAAGGAAAATAATAAGAGATGAATGATCTGAAATACTAAAGGAATGATGAGAAAAAAAGTGGCAAATACATAGGTAAATATAAGCAATATTAATATTATAAAACAATTACAATTATTTCTTCCATAATGAAGTGATGGAATTAAGTGATCAAAACAGAAATATATAAATTTGAAAAAGGTGATCAAAATATCCTGTTCTAAATTCTTTGTTTTGTTTGGTTAGATAATAAAGGTACACGCATAAATTGAGATGTACACATGATAATATTTCTAGGTTATCTACCTAAAATAGAGTACATAAATTCCAAACTAGGAGAAGGAAAAAAATGAATGAGAAAAAGAATAATGAATAATACAAAAAGAAGGCAATAAAGAGGAAAAACAAAAGAAACAAATAGTGTGAAAATAAAAACACAAAATAAAATGGTAGAAATAACTCCAAATATAACAGTAATTACAATAAGTATAAATGTACTATATAATCCAGTTAAAAGATAAAAATTGTCAGGTTGGATTTTTAAAGGTAGCTGTATGTTTTTCTTTTTGAGAGATACATACATAAGATAAATAAAAGTACGAGGTAAAAAAAGATATTCATGGCAAATATTACCAAAAATTACATCAATATCAGTCATAATATACTCTAAGGCAAAAAGCATTACTAGAAATAAAGAGAAGCATTAAAAAATGGTAAAATATTTAATTTGCCAGGAAGATACACAATTTCCAACTTGTATGCAACTGATAACATAACCTCAAAATACATAAAGCAAAATTTGACAAAAACTAAACAAACACACCTAAATTAAAGATTTTTCATGTAGCTGAGTAATTGACAGGTTGAGAAGACAATGCCATAAGAATATATGGAAAATTTAACGATTACCCTTTACTAATGGACATATATACAGAACTGCACCAAGAGCTGTGGAATACACATTATTTTTAAGCACATTTCTAAAGTGGAACATATCCAAAACTTGATCATGTACTAGGCCAAAAAAGTAAAAGTCAACAATTTTTAAATAATTGATATTATACAAACCACATTTTCTAACAACAATGAGATTAAGTTAGAATTTAGTAACAAAAAGATAATTAGAAATAATCCAACTATTGCAAACATAAGTAGCATACTTCTAAATAACTCAAAATGGAAATCAGAACTAAATCACAATGAAAATCTGAATATGATTTTGTGGTAGATAGCAAAAGCAACATCTGATGAAAATTTTATAACCATACATGCTAATTATGGAAAAGATGGATGAAAATTAGTGATCTGAAAATCCAATAAAATAGGTTTGATAAGAGAAACAAAATAATTTAAAGCAGAGAAAGGAAATAATTAAAATAAGAAGAGAAATTAATGATATATAAAACAAAAATAAAATAGAACTGCCAACAAAGCTAAAAGTAGACTCTGAAAAACCTAATAAAATTGACAAACTTCTGGAGAGATTTATAAAAAAGTAGTAAGAAAGAAGGAAGGAAAGAGGCAGGCACATAAATTGCTAACATCTGAAACTATGTAACTACAGATGCTGCAGACATTAAACTGATAAGAAGAAGATATTAAAACAAATTCATACCAATATATTTGAAAATATAGGAGAAATGGACAAATCCTAGAAAAATACAGCATACTGAAACTGACTCAAAATGAAACAGAAATATCTAAATACTACCACTAAATTGAATCAATAGTAAATATTTTTCCAGAAATAAAATTCCAGGACTAGCTGTACAATTTAGGATGTTATTTAACCTCTATGACTCTTAGTTCATTTATTCATAAAATGAGATATTATAATATCCCATTATATTACCTCACAAGCATTATACTGTCTCAGAAGCATGTAATTTGAGGATTATATAAAAAAATACATGAAGGCAATTTGTGAACTAGAAAGTATCATAAAAACTGTAACTATTATTCACCCAGTTTTCGATTTAAATCAGAAAGCCCATAACTAAACATAAACACATCCCAAGGAATACACCAAAATGTCCAGTTTTCACCATAAGTAAGGCAAATCTTACTTAGCTTCTTCTTCTTCTTCTTTTTTTTTTTTTTTTTGAGACACGGTTTTGCTCTGTTGGCCAGGTTAGAGTGCCATGGCGTTGGCCTAGCTCACAGCAATCTCAAACTCCAGGGCTTAAGCAAACCTGCCTCGGCCTCCTGAGTAGCTGAGGCTACAGGCGTGTGCCACCATGCCCAGCTAATTTTTGTTTCTATTTTTAGGTGCCTGGCTAGTTTCTTTTTATTTTTAGTAGAGATAGGGGTCGTCCTCTTGCTGAGGTTGGTCTTGAACTCCTGACCTCAAGTGATCCTCCCACCTCAGCCTCCCAGAGTGCTAGGATTACAGGCGTAAACTACCACACCCAGCCTTATTTGCTTCTGGCATCCACTAAATAACTAAAGCCCCACTCTTTGGGAAGAAAATTAACTACAAAATAATACAATTGCAAATCAAGAATGCTGAAAAATTTTTAATTTTACATTTTTAAACAGTTAATATTGTGTATTAAAACATTACGGACCAAATTATAAGATTTAATTTAAATAACAATTATTTTTTGTTCAGGGCAATTGTTTTAAGATCCAAATGAACAAAAATAGTATTGCAACATGAGTTGAAGAAGCATAACAAAGACATTGGTTCAGTGTTTCATGTGTAATGAATTCCAAATATTGTCTATGAATGAATGTCTTGTAAAATCTATTCATATGCACTTTTTCACATATGCATTCCTTCAACAAACATGTTAGTCTTTACTGAGTATCAGGCACATGATTAGCTGAGAATACAAAGGTGAAATCCAGAAAAGCTTACAACAATCTTACAGTCTCGTAGGGGAGCGATAGATAAATAAACAGAAGTACCAGGACAGAAGTACGCACAGAGTGCTACAGATGTTCACAGGGGAGATACACCTAATACAAAATGAAGGAATCAGAGAACATCTCTGAAAGACATGACTTGTAAGCTGTAGACTAAAGAAAAAATTAGAGTTCGTCACGGGAAAGGGAGGAGTAGGAAGACCCATTTTGGGAGTAGGTAACTTAGGTTACTGCTGCCAAATCTCATACTCCGTACAATCTCATCATACACATATGCTACACAGGATTGGTCAAGCATGGTACCTGCTCTAAAAATTATTTCATAAAGAGCAGGATTATAAATTCGCTACTGAACAATGCTAAAAATGAGTTTTTTTCAGGAAATTACGGGGGTACAAACGTTTTGGTTCCATGAAACGTTTTGGTTACTCAGTTTGAGTCAAAGTTGTAAGTGTGTTCATCTCCCAGATAGTGTGCATTGTACCTGTTAGGAGTGAATTTAACCATCCCCTTCTCTCCCCTCCCACCTGCTTGACTTCTGTTGAATTTTACTACCATATGTGCACATGAGACTTGATCAATTAGTTTCAATTTAATAGTAAGTACATGTGGTGTTTGTTTTTCCATTCTTGAGATACTTAACATATAGGATGGTCTCCTGTTCCATTCAGGTTGTTACAAAAGGTATTAGTACACCATTTTTTTATGGCTGAGTGAGTAATACTCCATGGTATACATATACCACGTTTCATTAATCCACTCATGTATTGATGGGCATTGGGCAACCACATCTTTGCGAGTGTAATGAATTTTATTGATATGAATTATATAATGTTTTTGAATTATTCTCCTAACTCTGGCACAGATATCTTTATTTAGTTTGAAATCAAACTTCAGAGATTTATGTTTGACTAAAATACAATGAAACTTTAAAAAATCATGCCTATCTTGTTTCAGTTTCTGATTTACTGGCATAACTAGAAATTATAAGAAGCCAGGGGATCCATGATGGGATGGGAAAGGTAGGCATATCTCTGGTCCAGAGCACAGAAAGTGTACTTTACTGAATTCTGAGGCTGTTTCCAAAACTATGTTTCCATGTACTAATTTGCCACCTTTGCACATATCTGTATCAGATTATCAGTAGTTTATATAGCTTCCTGAAAAGGTTCCCTACACTAAGGCCACTGTCCTGCCTCTCCCTCTATCAGTGATTGGCTTCTGGAAGAGTTTCTTATACCACTACTTCAATCTTAACTTTTCTATGGCCCTAGAAATACTTGCTCATGAAACAAGACATTAAATATTAAAATATTTTCAAAGCTGCAACATTTTCAATTACTCTAATTTTGGTCTCTGTAAGAAATGCAACCCCACTGTTAGAGATATATGTTACCCTAAAGAGGAAAAAAGCCACTGATGAAAAGCAAAATAATAAAAGATCAAGCAGTAAGTAACAACACAGTTGGAATTGTGTTTGGCTTTGGTACAATAAAGAAAAACATAATACAAGTGGATAATGTACATTTAATTTTCTTCCTGTTGCTTACATGGATATCTGAGGAATTTATTCTAAGGCAACAGTCTGATTTCTTACAGAATTAGTTATATTTTCTTGCAGACAACTTAATACATTCTGATTAAATTTCTCCATCTATCTTTTCTTGGTGAGTTGGAATGTTCTGGTCTGTACAACATATAATCAATTATGCTTTTCATAGTTTCTTTTGTATACTTTTTTGGTCGTAACAAAGAGCTAAAAAAACCCACAAAATTCCACAAAACATTTGATCTGCCAATGAACAAGCTGTGAGCCAATGTTCTGCTTTCTAAGTCTTCTACTGCTCCTACAAATGCCCTGTACAAACAATCCAGATTTTATATATATATATATATGTATATATTACACATACCTAAAACAAGAAATTTAATTTTGGCAAGTCATATAAAGTTAAATCAAAATAACTGAGAAATATTACAGAAAATGTACAGATACTGATAACAATGACAGAACAAAGTATTTGGAATTGGGCAGATCTGGCCTAGAATTCTACTGTCACTACTATGTCACTTCTGTGTAACATACAAGCTACGTCGTCTCTTCCAGCTTTAGCTTTCTCATCTTTGAAACAGAGAGAATAACACATATTCCAATGAACTGTGAGGATTAAATGAGTTAACAAATGTAAAGCACCTGGCAAATATAGTGGACACTACCCTACCATCTTCTAAACCCAGGTTTTGAGAAAAGCACTGGAAGGCCTTTTTCAGGTCTGCAACTCTGAGGTTTGGCTGAAGTAGGTGAAAGGAATACCCTGTTATAACTTTACCCCAGTTCAATCTGTTCCTACAATATTTTTGAGGCAGGAGAAGGGGGTATAAAATATATTAGAGCCAGAATGGTGACTCATGCTTATAATCCCAGCACTTTGGGAGGCCAAGGCAGGAGGATTACTTGAGGCCAGGAGTTCGAGACCAGCCTGGGCAACATAGTGAGACTTTGTCTCTACAAAAAAAAATAAAAAAATAAAAAATCGCCAGGCATGGTGGTGTATGCTTATAGTCCTAGCTACTTGGGAGACTGAGGTAGGAGGATTGCTTTAGCCTAGGAGTTCAAGGTTGCAGTGAGCTATGATTACACCACTTCACTCCAGCCTCTACCAAAAGAAAACAAGGTATCAGAATAGCAAACTTGATATCAAGAATAGATACATGAGTTTCCTTCCAATTTAATTCAGGCCTTCCTCATTTTAAATTGGAGTTGCCAGGCTAGTGCAGCATCTCATGCCTGTAATCCTAGCACTCTGGAAGGCCAAGGCAGGAGGATTGCTTGAGGCCAGAAGTTCGAGACCACCCTGAGCAACACAGTGAGACTCCGTCTCACAAAATATAGAAAAATCAGCCGGGTGTGTTGGCACATGCTTGTAGTCCCTACTTCTCAGGAGGTTGAGGTAGGGGGATCACTTGAACCCAGGAGTTTGAGGTTACAATGAGCTAGGATCATGCCACTGCACTCTAGCTTGGGCAACAGAGTGAGACCATGTCTCAAAAAAAAAAATCAGACTAGTCAGTAGACGGGTTAAAATAGGCAAAGGAAGCAAGAAAGGGATCAATTTCAAATTTATGGCTTAGTATGTATATATGTATGTACATAGAAAGTGTTGAGCATATTCGTGTATATGTATATATATGAATGCACATGGGCATACACACATACACACCAAACATATATATAAAATAATTCTATACACAGAACATTAGGGCCAACCAAAGTAAAAACACCAAAAGTATAATACGTTGTGTTTTTAACTTTAGCAACTATTTTTACTAAGAGAACACAATAATTTTTCTAGTTTAATATTCTGCCTATATTATAGCTGAGGCTAGCAGACAGAATAGTGCAATAAAATGAAATCAAAAATAAAAAAGCTGTCCTATCTAGCTAGCAGGCTTGTAAAGATGATAAATTAGTACTGAATTTCCTTTATTTATCTGAAAATCATTTCAGATTCTGAAAGAATATTCATTTAAGTCTATTTAAAAATCTTTGTTGATTGATTTCCAATGGAATCATGTGATTTTTTTATTATCACTTTTAGCTTTCTTTCTGCTTTTACACATAACAAGACAGGATGGGGCTACTAAAATTTACAATATACTTCAAAAGTATGATCAAAGGTATTGTGGATGAATAACCCATAGGTAAACTAACACTGACAATGACAATTAGTGACTTATCCATGTAGTAGAATAGAGATTTGTTTCTATTTGTGAACATTCTTAAGTGAGGAGTGTGCAGATTGTGCTTTACAAATATGTCAGTTAATCAGTCGATCCTTTCCCACTGTCTCTTCTTACAATGTAACTGACACTCTTCCCACTGAGAGGTAGGTTCTAGGTTCTCTTCCCTTGAATATGGGCAAGGGCTTGTGACTGCTCCAACCAATAGAGCATGGCAAAGGTAATGGTGTGTGACTTCCAAGGCTAGGTCATAAAAGGGATAAAGCTTCCACCTAGTTTTCTTCCTCTTGAGGCACTTGCTCTTGAGACTTGGTCACCATGCTGTGAGGAGGTCCAAAGTACTCCATGAGGAGACATTGTATCAATTGGCCCTGTAGGAGAATAACTGAGCTTCCCAGCCAATAGCCAGAATCAACTGCTAGGCATATGAATGAATAATGCTGCAGATAATTTCAGCCCTCACAGCCTTCTAGTCCTCAAGTTGATAACCCAAACATGGAACTGAGACAAACCATCCCCACAGTGCCCTGTCTGAATTCCTTACCCAGAATCTGTGAGCATATTAAATGGCTGTCATATTCCACTAATTTTAGGTAGTTTGCTATGCAGCATTAGATAACTGAAATAAAATATTTCTACATAAGGAAGTTTAAGAACTTAATATTTGTGGCATTGCATAAAATTATTTTTACCTGATATAATCTTTTAATCTCCTTCCTGGTCTAGCTAACTGCTTCTTATTTTTCAAGTCTCAATTTAAATACTATACCTTCTGGTGGAACCTTTTCTGAATTGTTCGATCTGTGGTAAATACCAGTGGCAGAGCTAGTATTCACCACATAGTCGAATGTAGCTCCTTTACATTTCCCTGCCTGCCTTCCAGTTAGATTGGGGGAATGAATGTCATTTCTTGTCAATAAGATGTAGGGGAAAGAGATTTGTAAACCACTTACAGAGCTAGTCCTTAAAAACATCCCATGGGATTCTCTAACTCTCCCTTCCCCTAACCTGGTAACCTAAGAAGCCACGTGCTTCTGCAAGATGGAGGAGGGCCGCCTAACATAAACTGGACATTACTTGAGTGAAAAACAAATTCCTTCTGGATGAACTGTGAATATTTCCAGGATAACTAGTTAGTACATCTTAGCATAGCCTACCTTACTAATGACAATATAGGGCTTCAGCTTTCCACTCCCACAGAACTCCCTTATTACTTAACACAATTTGTTGTTGCTTATCTGTCTGTCTTCCCTGATAAGACTATAAGCATCTCAAGGAAAAGTTTATGCCTCTCTTGCTAATTGCCTTGTTTCTAGAATCTAGAAAAGTGCTTGAAGCATAGAAGGCATTGAGGAGCTATTTGTTATATAAATGAAGGGATCAATATAATCTACCATGTTTAGTATAATGCAGCTGCATAAATTTATAACCTATTTTATTTTTTTCACTTAATATAAACTTGTACCTTTGCTATTAAAAATTTGTCATAAATATCATTTATAATGAGTACATAATATTCCTTTTTAATATAAATATTGTCATGTGCTCAAATATTCCCTTTTCTCAGACATTTAGGTAGTTTCCAGCAATCAATTTTAGATGCCAGATTGTTTCTATCCCTGTTCAACTTACACTTTTAATAATTTCCCCCATATTTTAAAGGTTTCATTTTCTTTTTATACTATAGTTTCCCTGAAATCTTGAATTCTGTCTTAATATTCTTATATTCCCATGGTATGCCTCCCCAGATGCCGCAAACTGAATAAACATGGATCATATACATTGATTAAATTTTTGATGAAGCCATCAATTCCAAAACAAAGGGTACTTCTAGATATTTATTAACAAGACATCTGAACAAACAAAATATAAACCCAATTACAGTACAATTAAAAGAAACATAACAAAAATTGGGACATAGCACCGACTTTGATGATTCTCTCTCTCCTTTTTGTTTTCTGTCATGATACTCCCAAAGATAACTGAGATTTTAATTTTATGAACAATGAGAACTAAGGAAAGCACAATGGCTTGGTGTTAGGAGATCCAGGTTCAAATTTTGTCCACTTCACTCAGTATTTGTATGGCCTTAATTAATCTCTCTGTATTTCAATTATTTATGAAATGAGAGATGTGCATCACTTTCTAAGGCAGAGTTTTTCAACCTTACATTGCTGACGTTCTGGACTGGATGATTTTTTTGTTGTTGGGAGCTGTCCTGTGCTCTGTAGGATGTTTAGTAGTATTCCTGATCTCTACCTAATAGATACCAGTAGCAATACCCTGATCCCCTCAAAGCTGGGTGGTGAAAAATATCTCTAAACATTGCTAAGAGGCAAAATCCTTGTCTTTCCTTAAGGTAAGGGAAAACAATACTGTATAATTGTATAGCTTTTTCATTTTAGCAACTTACTCCTGACTTTTTTTCCAGAATGTCTAACAAATTACCAGGTTAAATGTTTATAGTCTGTCTGTGTCATTTCCTTTTCCTTCTCTGCTCTCTTATAATTTCCTTTTAAATGGTCAAAAGCATATCAAAGAAAGAAAGAAAATGGAAAAGTGTAAATGTTAAACTAATTATATAAGGACAACTGATTTGTCCTTGGGTAATTAAAAATTAATAACATTGCTCTTTTAACTCCTAATAGTATTTCGATTACTTTTTCTATATTCTCTTTAAGAAGAAAAGGGTATCTCAATTTCCCTTCCTTTTCCCACACATAAGATAGTTTAAGGTAGTTTTATAGCTCAGAGATCCTAACTAACATTTAATGTTCCAAACACTGAAAAAAATCTGAAACTGCTTATTCATACAGAGTATATTTTTTCCAAGTCTGATAAATGAAATAAGTTAAAAAAGAAACTAACTCATGGTAATTAAATTAATTTAAAAATGGGTATTTTATGCATGGAGACATGCATTGCTCATAAGTAATTTATATACATATATATTATACCACACTCTCACAACACTTTATAAATGTTAACTCTAAAATGTTCCCACTTTTTATAAAAGAAATGAATTATAAGCATCTGAAAATGAAGTTTTCAAAATATACCCTATATTACTACACTTTTTAATACTAAATAAATCAAGTGTAGTTTTTACTTAAATATAGATTGTATGTATATTAAGGGGATTGAATAATGCAAACAATAATATAAAATATGAGGTAGTCACCTATAAACCATTTCCTGAATAATCAGATTTGTATTTTGTATGTCCTTCAAGATCCGTTGTAGAAATAACACACAAAAAAGTAGTTTTTAATTTCTAAAGCAATAGGATAAGGGAAAAATTGTTCACTTTCAAATACTTTTTTTAAAAAAATGTTATTATTCACTGTTTTCTTTTAGGAATTTGAAAATGAACACTTCTATGACAAATAACATTTTTCCACCTGTCAAATAAGGTTACTGAATCCAGATTCATTAAATGTGATCCAACATTTTTAAGTGATGAGCATATGCTGGGAAAAATGTCAACCTCTTAACTATATTTAGTGATCAAATAGCAATCACTTGTCACAATTTTATTTATTAATTTATTATTTATACCCTGCTAGCTTCCAATAATTTAAGATGATATACCTGGTCTTTTATACACTGGAGTTATAAGGTATTAATAGCATTGAGTGCAGAAAAAACACTAGTTTTGGAATCAGACATACCTATGTTTGAATCCTGTTTCTGCAGCAAAGTACCTACAGAACATTGGTCAAATCACTTAACTTATTCTTTGAGTGGTAGATTCTATACCTATTATCTCTAATACCTATATGTACCTGGCTTATGGCTAGCATTCCAGAAGTTATCTCTCCTTTTCTCAAATGTTTAGACTTCTAGAAAATTAATCATATTATTTATTTACTGTATTCTCATCTAGATCAAAAAAGATAAGGCTTTTAGAACTGTGCCTGATAGGAAAGATATCAATATTTCAAAATATCAATGCATATGTCATGTTGGGCTCATTCTTTTTTTGAACTATTTTATGAAGTCATACCACTAAATGTATTTAAATACTACTTAAAGGATACCTATGAAAATGATTTCTCTGAAATCTTCTACGAAGAATTCTCTGGGGAGTTGACATTTAAGTTGATAGCTGAATAACAGGAGCCAGCCATTGAAGGACTGAAAGGAAGAACATTCTAAGGAGAGGGTACACTTGTGTAGGTGTTCTAAAACAGAAACAAGCTTGGTGTGGCAAAAATTGACAAGTCAATTTGGATTATAAATGAGGGTGGCCAAATCAATTATGTCTTTTGAACCAGGGTAAACAGTTTGTAGGAGAAGAGCTCGAATATACCATATTTTAAAATATTGCCATTAGAGTATAAATAATGAATACCACAATTAATCGGTTGGTATTGTATCTATAAAAAAAGGTCTCACTATACAAATAATAGAATATACTTTCAGTTGGTCAAAGTATGGTGCCAGCAGCAGTGGGCATGGTCTAAGAAATTTAGTACAGTTAAAAAAAGTCTAAAGCTTGGAAGGTTCTGCCGCTTAATTATGTGATTGAGGGCATGTCTCTTCAGCTCTCTGGACCTCAATTTCCTCATCTATAAAAGAGAAAAGAGCAAGTATCTCCAAGAATTGTTATGAAGATTAAATATGATAATTATATATAATATCTAGACATTACCTGTTATTTATAATAGTACTTATAATAACTATGTTATTCTACTTCACTTTCTTCTGTTCTTCAGATATATTCATCAGCTCAGAATAAGCAAAGAAGTATTGGAAATGCTAGGTTTAAGAAAACTCTCTTTTGTATCTGAATTGCCATAGCTTCAGCGTCTCAATGAGCCCACATTATATGTGTGTCAATACCTGAATGTTTAAATATACTTCTACAATAATATATCTAAGAATAATGTATATTTATTTTAAATCAGTATACAAAAACCTATCTACCAAATAGATGTTGCTCCACTTAAAGTATATGATCACAGGGCTACAATTGTTCAAAATAGCTTTGAACCTCCTGTTCTAAACCTAGTATAAGACTCAATTTTAAAGCTCCACAAAATTCTACTGCTTTTTAATTTTTACTTGCTTTTGACCACAAACCTAACAAAACACAAAATCAAAAACCTGGCTTATCAGACATTACTTACAAAAACAACTGTCTGTAAAAATCAAACATAACCCTCAAAAACTAACAATGAATGCAGATAACACTCAAAATAACAGCAGACTCTGAAGACAGCCTAAAGACTTCTCAAAGTATTTAAGCAACGCAATATCAATGAAGTAAGTGCATAGCCTCCCATGTGATTACTTCCTAAGACAGCTGTTTGTGTGGACAGTTGTTAGGATATTTGTTTAAAAGCAATCTCCCAATATATATGTTATATATATATATACATGTATAGGATGGAATGAGATGGAGAGGTCATTTGTAGGGAATGTATTCCAAGAGGAGTATTCCTTAGGAAACTGTCATATAAACTTAATCTGTAAGAATATAAAAGGTCATGATAGATAAACTAGCTTTTCTAACTTCTTGGCAATAGCCTCAGTTTTTTAATAATTTCAATCACCTGTCATGTATTTTTGATTGCTCTTTTTCATCATTATTAGTGGCAAAAACCACTAGTCTTTCTTACGAAAGAAAGATTGAGAGACACAGAGAAGGGTTAAATGGGTGATTCAAAGTTAAAGATAAAGGTAAGGTAGTAAAGAAAGATGGAACCTAGTCCCATTTACTTTCAAATAAATCCCAGAACTACAGGTGACATAAGTGGGAAAGGATTTAGACAGGACAATTCCTAGGATCTAAAGAACAAAAAGAATGAAAATAATAGTGAAGCTAGGAGAGGAAAAAACAAGACAAAACAAAACATCCCCACCCTGTATTTTGCTAGGTAAAGGATACTCTAGCAGTGGTCTAGGCCTGTTGGAATTCCTACTCTCAATGCATAAGTGGGATAAGTGAGCCTCAGAAGTTATGCAAAGGCTGCAGTAGGGGTATTTTTACGTTTGGGGATGGGTCAAGACAGGTATACTCTAAAAACATTTTCCATTTAAATATTGCTATAAGTTCCATAGACCTGTTAATATGATGCTTTATATACACCGTGGATTGATTAAACCTACATAATACCACCATGCATAACTACCATGTAAAACAGATAAGAAAACAGATTCTGAATGACAAAACTGATATACAAATTAAAGAATGCCTGTATTAGTCTCTTCAGGGTAATGGGGCCTACCATAGCAAACAGTCACTAAATATGTGATTCATATGACTATACTAATAATGGTCCACAATATTTCTCACTTGAAATCCCTGGGGCCAGTTGAGTATCAGAAGTGATATATCTATATCTATATAGAGATATCATATATATTTTTCATATAAAATATGTATATTTTTAATTTTAGAAATATAGTACATATAAT
Organism: Propithecus coquereli; assembly: GCF_000956105.1. Lineage (NCBI taxonomy): Eukaryota > Metazoa > Chordata > Mammalia > Primates > Indriidae > Propithecus > Propithecus coquereli. The sequence goes on from NW_012135858.1 coordinate 5,575,765, forward strand.
AAATATTATGAACATACCCAGAAGTGACTGGGGCAGCACTTGAGAATCAAACACATTAATATTAATATTTTCGTAATGAAATATAGGAATATTCACAAATTCGAAATACAAAGCCTACAAATAGCTTAAAAATATAAGTTCAGCTCTGTATTTGCCACCAAATTAATTTATTATAGTTCGAGTCAGGTTTTGCTGCCTGAACTAAATATGAATTTACCTAACTTTTCTTGTTAATAAAGGCATGGATTTTTCCCTCCAGAACTTTTTGGAGTTCAGAATTATAGATAAAGGACTATGAACACTTACATCAGTATTTGTAAACATTAACAGATGTTCTTCTTTGAACATCTTCACATGGATGATTCATAGCTACCTTTAACAAAAAAATCTGAGGACTTCCTAATTAGGTAGAGACTAAGCTTGAATAGCTGTAAAGCTTTTAATGCCCTGGATATCATCAATTGCTCTGGTGCCCAAGGGTTCCTGTAAAGGTTTCAAGAGCCTGAGTCATGGGAGAAAAATGAAGTTTCTCTTAAACTGGATGTTACAAAATGGCATTATTCAAAATATGAGATTAGTCTCTAATCCTTATATTAGCCACAATCAACAATAATTACCAATAATAATGATAGCGGTGATATGGGGAAACTTGCTTTACACTGACTGCCAACAAACCCACCATTCCTCGCTTCCTCGCATTGAAGCAAAATGCCCTGAACCTGGGCAATGTTGCTCACCTGACCCTAGTTTCAGTGTTCATGACCTGCTGTGTTGCTTATACAAACCAATTCACTTGGGTGGCCCAGTGGAGGGTATTCCTGGGTCAATCTGGATAAGTGCTTCCTTCTCCCTCCTTCTTAGTAACCCATTTGGTGCCAACTTCTACCTCAGTAGTCGGAATAAACTCACTTCTGCTTTCATAGAATCCTCTGACTTCAAATTATACTGTATCTTCTACTGTTTAAGAATTAAGAAACAGGCCAGGCACAGTGGCTCATGCCTGTAATCCCAGCACTCTGGGAGGCTGAGGCAGAAGGATTGCTTGAGGTCAGGAGTTTGAGACCAGCCTGAGCAAGAGCAAGACCTCTTTTTTAAAGAAAATAGAAAACTTATCCAGGCATGGTGGTGTGCACCTGTAGTTCCACCTACCCAGGGGGCCGAGGCAGGAGGATTGCTTGAGCCCAGGAGTTTGAGGTTGCAGTGAGCTATGATGACACCACTGCACTCTAGCCAGGGTGACAGAGCAAAACTCTGTCTCAGGGGAACAAAAAAAAAAAAAAGAAAAGAAATAATAATGGCAACAAGGAAATATTATTGGCCAGAGATATACAGAAGGGTAGCAGATTGGTTAAGACTGTGGAAAAAGGCCTCAGAAAAAAAATCATCCATCACTAAAAGAAAATGGCAAAAATATTTTATAAATAGTAACAAGATACCTTATATTTACATAATGGCATTTTCATGGTGATGTACTTTTAAAAGTCAAGACAAGTTACAAAAAAAAAAACAAGGAAGAAGAGTAAAAATAAACTAACTGAATTATAAAAGCATATGGTATGCACATCCTGAAGATTAATTACTTAGCTCTAAAGAAAAAAAAAGCAGAACCTATTAAAGATATTGCTTTTTTTCTGAGACAAAGATCTTAATAGGCCTAAGTTTCCACTGAAAGATCAATGTAACAATGCTGAAAAATCTATATTGAAATAATGACTTAGAAATCAATAAACATTATACTGAAGTATTTTTAAAAATATATTAAGAAGCAGATAATTAGGACATATATTACATTACATCTGTCAAAATTGTTTTATTTCTTCACTGACTATCATAACAGAAAATACTGTCCTTGGTTTCGGAATATTTCAAATTCTAATTGGGCAGAATTTTATAATTCCAATTTAAAGATGAATCTTTTAGTTAGTTACACATGTCACTAGGAGTTGCTGGCATCCCCATATGAGAACAGAAGTATGGAAAAGGTACGTAATCTGCCCAATATTAACGCTGACATAAGATCTTGGTATTTGACTTGAAGTACAATGCTTTTAAGCACTACATAAATCTGTGTTCTACAACATTCAACTGTCTAATATTGCAAACAGCAAAACAAGAGAGACTCTATACAGTATTTCTACACCAAGTTTTCAGTCTTTTTGTGTAGTTTTTATTTAGAAGGAAAAAGTCTTCTGGTACTGAAAATGTGAAGGATACAAAAGTATTTTTTTAAATAAACTATGTAAACAATGAATAAAAAGGGAACTAATTGAATAAGGGCATGGAAATACACGACCCTAATTGTGATGCTTTTATTGCTTATTCTTGGGTGAAATACGTTAAGTAAATAGTATAATGTTAAAAATATAGATAATATACTTGGGTGGGAACCATTTATGCATCTTTAAATCTCTTCACTTTTTAAAAATTTCATTTTAACAAGAAACTACGTTTGCTGACTCTAGTCAGGCAAAGACTATAATTTAAAGTAAAAAATAATACTAATGCCGGGCGTGGTGGCTCACGCCTGTAATCCTAGCACTCTGGGAGGCCGTGGCGGGTGGATCGTTTTAGCTCAGGAGTTCGAGACCAGCCTGAGCAACAGCGAGACCCCCGTCTCTACTAAAAATAGAAAGAAATTAATCGGACAACTAAAAATATATAGAAAAAATTAGCCGGGCATGGTGGTCCATGTCTGTAATCCCAGCTACTCTACTCGGGAGGCTGATGCAGAAGGATTGCTTGAGCCCAGGAATTTGAGGTTGCTGTGAGCTAGGCTGACGCCGCGGCACTCTACCCTGGGCAACAGAGACTCTGTCTCAAAAATAAATAAATAAATAATAATAATAATAATACAATCAATACTTTCATGAAAATATTTTCCACTTGATAGTAAATATTTCCCAGTGTTTCAAAAGTCATAATCTCTTTCATAAACCAAACCAATTAACCAATTATAAAGTGGCTTTGTGAATGTGGTTATATCAGTATTTTGATTTTTGAAACTAAGATTCCTCAACATTTTATAGGGCAGAAATATTGGATGGTTAATCAGAGCAAAGGGGGAACACAAATTTCAGACATTCAGCTTTTGAATAATTTTACTAGTTATAAAAACCAGCAAAAATGACAATAGAACTCAGGTTCTGGGCCAGAATAGACTTGGATTTAAATGCCCACTCTCTCAGTATCTGAATGACTTTGAGTAAGTGACAACCTCTTTGAGTTTCAGTCTCCTCACAATTTGTTGTAAGGAGATCATGCCTATAAAGGGCAAAAAGCATAATACCTGATAAATGTTGGTTATAATTATTAATAAGACTTTTATAAAGGACAATCTAATCACTTTGTTGGAAACACACCAAATAGTCTTGAAATTGTGCCAAGGCCACCAGCAAAAGAGTAAGATTATTTTACTACTTTTTAGGTTGCAAATACACAAGAGTGTTCTATAATAAAAACATCCATCCCCTGAAATCACATGCAGTCTAAGTAATAGAAGTATAATTGATTTGTAGATGTGTGAGATTAATGTTTCTTTCTTTTTTTTTTTAAGAGATGGGGTCTTGCTCTCCTGCCCAGGCTGGAGTGCTGTTGTGCGATCATATGTCACTGCAGCTTCAAACTCCTGGGCTCAAGCAATCCTCCTCAGCCTCCAGAGTAGCAGGGACTACAAGCACACCACCACGCCTGGCTAATTTAAAAAAAAAAAATTTTGTAGAGACAGGGTCTCGCTATGTTGCCCAAGCTGGTTTTGAACTCCTGGCCTCAAGTGATTGTCCCGCCTTAGCCTCCTGAGTTACTGGGATTACAGACATGAACCACCAAGCCTGGTGACAGTAAACTCCACAAGGGTTAGGACTATGTTTGCTTAACACCTATCCTAACATTTAGCATAGTTCTGATACATGGTAGTGACTCAATAAACATCTGTTGAATGAATGAAAAGTGAATGAATAAGCTAATGTCAATCAGAGAAGAAACAGAAGGGCAAAAAGATGAATAATGGGAAATATGACCGTCAAGATGAGGAATAATTCAAAATGAGATGCTGGTGGTCCTGGGCAAATGGCAAAGGCCTGAGAAGTTCAGAGAACCTGTCAAAGCCAAAAGGAGTGAAGATACTTAAAGGAAGCTTGACAGGGAGATTGATAAGTGCTCTAGGAAAGGGAGGGCACCACAGAAGACACTGAGTGAGTGACAAGAATTGGAAAATTCAGGGTTCAGAGTGAGAGACCCATTATGCAAGTATTCAGGTGGTTCTGGAGAGAGCATTTTCAGCCTAAAACTAAAAGGAAGTCCAGGGCTGGAGAAAGGAAATTCTGCTTTGTCATAATTTAAAGGTTTCATGAGAAATGCCTCTGGTTTTGCACATGAAGTATGAAATATTTCCTCAAAGAGGAATGAAGTATGGAGGGACACAGCAACCGAAAAGAATGAACCTACAGAATAAATGAAAGCAGAATGTTTAAAAGAGTATAAAAATGATTTACATAGAATTACACTGAAGTGAATAAAAGGAAATAATAAGTAAATTGGTGGTAAGGAAGATTACATTATTTACCTATCAAATTAATGCAATCACTTTCAAGATGAGCAGTTACTGCTCTTTTGTATGGTTTATAGTCTAAGATACTTGGAATTTCCCCACAGAAACATGAGATACAATGCAGTATGTATATTATGTAGAAGAAACAGATTAAAGCTATGATGCTGGGAAAGGCGGAAAGCATCAGGTCATCTAAGTGTGCACAGAACCAACCATCTGGAAAGTGTTCTGAGTAGGTGCCACTTTGGGTTGTGCTGCAATACAGGGCCCATTTGTAGAAAGCAGATCAGGATTTAGGGGATGCTCCTATCACCTCTCTTCCCTACTTACTGTAGTCTCATTTCTCCTTAGAGCCAGGGTGCTATGAATAATGGGATGGAACTCCTTACCAAGGCTGCTATTGCTTATGCTCCAAGTTGGTATATATTCTCTACTAGATAGTTCAAGGCATCTTTAATTCTTGTAACGAGTTTCATATTCCTCTGGTTTTATAGTCTAAACCAGAAGAGATGGTGAGGGAACATAAGTAATCTCCATTGGAAATAGCTGTGCATATATAACTAGGAGTTAATTGCTTATCTCCCTCATCTGTTACTTATTCTCTCATTCAACAAATACTATTAAGCTCCTACTTTGTCCCAGAAATTATTCTAAATGCTAGTGATACAACAATTTAAAAAGACAGACAAGAACCCCACCTTTGTAGAGCTTTTATTCAAGGTGTTTATTTGAGGGAAAGAGGAGATACAGAGGAGACAATAAACAAGTTAACATTTATTTAGCCCCATTTACATAAAAATTTATTTGATATAATATTAATTTAGAAAATTGCCTAGCACCCTGACAATCTGAGCTGTGAGCTCCTTCTTAAGTGGAAATATATTCTAAAGAAAATGTGGTCTTTGGGGTACATGAAATATCCTTATATTTAATGTAAGTGGCTTTGAAACATTTTCCATAATTAGAATCAGCAAATGCTTTTCTATATTTAATCTTAGCTTCCTATACCGAATTTTGTAAAAATATATTTATTCTTCCCATCATAAAAGTACAACCATATTACAGAAAAATCAGAACATAAAAGAAAAAAAGGGTCTAATCTTAGCACCTTAATACAACCACTCAGAATTGCCAAACATTGTCTTCTAATATTTTTTAGTGTTTAAAAAGTTATATACTGACATAGAAGAGTATTTATCCAAGCTAAACTTCTGCTTCTCTTACAACTTAATATTCTTAGATCCTTTTTTGAAGTTAGTGGAAACTTGCTATCTGTAGGAGACATGTTTAAAACTAAATACGAAATACACTGATTTTCCATACATATTGATTTCATTGAAGGATTATGATTTTAATACATCCCTGACATTACCAGATAGAAATGCTTTTGTTGGACCACAGCTTACTCATAAATTTAGTATATGGATACCCACCTGCAATAATTGAGGGAAAGACTAACCAGCTGCCCCTATTTCTATGCCTCCTGAGACCACCTTTACCTTGATCCTAAACCTCCTATACCCAATAAAACAAGGGTTTTTTCTTGTTGTCGTTATTTATTTATTTTGCTTTTGTTTTCTTTTAATAATTCCAAAAGATTCACTATTTTATTCAATGTCTTTACCTGATAAAGCAGAACCTATTAAGATGACACCATAGTTTATTAAATGAACTAGCCTCAGGGATCTGGACCCTATGAAAAATGGGCAAAAGCAAGTTTTAATAGGGAAGCCAGTAATCACAAGCAGAACTGAGATAGGGATACAGAAAACTGGCAGGGACTGTCTCTCTAACTTGAGAATTTCAGGCACATAGAAGATGGTGCATTTCTGTATATGCCCACTAGCCAAGAAGATTCTATGAAGCTTCACCTTCTCTAGTTTGTATTATCAAAACTGACTGTGTTTCTCTAGCTACAACAATATCCTCAGGAATTGAGGTTGCTGCCAACACTACCATTATCCTCTAAAACATTTGAATATCATTGACATAAGAAAGGCTGGAGGAGGCTAGGCCAAACCCAGCACTCAGGATATTGCCAACACAAAGGCAGTGGTTTTAAGATTAGAAGATAGAGGCAAACTATTCACAATTCTGCTGAGATCCCAGGTCTGCATATTATGAATTACAGCTGGCTTAGGTGGCAATGAATAACTTCAGTAACTTGATCATTTCAATTTGTTTTAAAAACTTTGATGTTGACTTGGAATTATATTTCAGTGGACAGTCAAAATGAAGACAGAGAAGCTATAAAGCTACATCAAGAAGATCACCACCATAAGAGAAATGAATGAACAATACTAAACATTTTCCTAGAAATGTGCCTTAGAACACGGGTGTGGCCTTTTAGGTCCTAAAGTGAGGCCTTTTTGACTGAATCCAAATTTTACAGAACAAATACTTTTATTCACATTAATACATTTTTGTTCATCTTTTATATTTTTGTTTTATTTTTAAAATGAATGTATTTAAAATACCAAAGAATAAAATAAGTTTCAATGAAATAATCTGCCCAGATTGACTGGCACAATTAGAAGATTAGTAAACCATAGGGGCTAAATTGACGGCTGCTACGCTCATGATTTAGTTCTAACTTCCCCCTCCTGACTGCAGGTGCCACTACCACATGAGTCTGGTTGGTGAGACTTTATGGGAGTTGAGTATGCCGGTCTGTTATCAGTTTTTGATAACAGTTCACGTGTTTCTGTTTGAAGTGGAATTTGTGAATAGTTGTAAAGATAGACAGTATTTTTAAATTCTGTCTTAACAGGCCATCGTGTCAAAGAAGACCAAGAGAACATTGAAAGAAGAAAAAAGACTTTTTGATGAGGATTGGAAATTGCATTATCTTGTTTCTGCTAAAGATAACATGATTTGCTTGCTTTGTGATAAGCAATATCAACATTAAAGAAATTCAATGCTTATCAGCATGATAACACTCACAAGGACCACAAGTATTTTGAATTAGAGAAAGAGGCATGAAAGATTGTATTGCGGAAATTGACAGATGAAAAGCAAAAGCAAAGACAATTCTTTCAAGCAGCAATAAGATCTAGAAATAATGTAAAAAAGCAACTTATAAAGTAGCTTATATACTCAGGAAAAAAGGGAAGCCATTCAGTGGTGTAGAAATTGTGAAAGAATGTGTTGTCAAAGCTGCAGGATGCTTAGACTCCCAATAACATTTCAAAGTACAAACAACTGCCTCTTTCAAGGAGGACCATAACTGATCAGCAGCATGAATTAGCCTTGAACTTAACAGAATAATCTCATGCAATACTTTAAAGGAAAATATATATTATTCAATCACTTTGGATGAATCAAGTGATACTACTGACTCACTGTAAGTTTTATAATTCATTCAGGTCATAATAAAAGATTTTCTTTGCTATGAAGAGTTACTCTTGTGAACAGAACATGGGGAATACATATCTTCAACAACTTTCAAGATAAATGTTGTGAAGTTGGACTGAATATGGTAAATTTAGTGAGTGTATGTACAGAGGGTGCACCTTCCATGACAGGAAAATATGAAGGGTTTATTGCACAGATCAAAAAACTATTAACAGATCCCGATGCTCTCATTTCTTTTCATTGTGTTGTGCATCAGCAAATCCCTGTGCTAAAGCTACTATTTTAAGTGACACTTTGCAACAAAGTATAAGTATTGTTAACTATATAAGTGCAAATGCAACACGGCATTCTCAGTTTTGTAACATGCTGAAGTTTAAGGATGAAGTATTCTGTGTGGATTTGCCTTACCATTCTATAGTGCATTGGCTCATTCTCAAGTGCATTGGCTATCTCAGGGACAGGTGTGAGCAAAAATTTTACCTTTGTGAGAACATATAGTTAAATTTTATGAAGAATAGAATCAGCAATGTGAATGACTAAAAGAAGATTTCTACAGAAATGCAGCATTTCATGTCAAATCAAAACGACTTGAATTTTTCTTTGCAAGGTAAAACTAAGTCTATATATGATATATGGCACAAAAAAAATTCAAGCATTTCAAAAAAAGCTACCTCTTTTCAAAACACTTCCTCAAAAGAATATTTAGGATAAATATTTTCCCCCATTAGCAAAGGTCATTAATGAGCACAATGATATTAGGTTATTAAGTATGTAATATCCAATTTCCTTAAGTACTAACTTTGACAGTTGATATCACTGACATTTCATTTTGACACTTTTTTTTTTATTGCAAAGTTACATTCTCATTCTTTCAAATGTATGTTTTGGCTTGTTACTATCTTTCAAAAAAATTTTTAGAGCAATTTTGTGAAACCATGGATAAAAAACTCATGTTATTTTTTAATATGAGTTCCATCATGGAAACAATGCAGCGCAGACAGCTCGTAATATCAATGAAGTTTTGGGGATGGATGTGGCTAATGAACACACAGTACATCGATAGTTTGAGAAGTTCCATTCTGGTGATGTTAATCTTGAAAGTGAGCCATGTGGGTGACCTGAGACCAAGGTGGATAATGTTGAGCTTGAAAGCTATAATGGAAGCGATTCCACCTCAATCTGCACGTGAATTAGCAGCAAGGTTTGACATTACAATTCCAACAATATTGGACTGTTTGGAACACATGAGCAAGATAAAGAAGGTGGATAGATAGGTACTGCATGAATTAAAGGAGCATCAGAAGAGAAATCATCTCAAAGCTTGCCTTTCTTTGCTGTCGTGACATAAAGGCGAACCATTTCTATACCGTATTGTTATGTGTGATGAAAAATGGATTCTTTTTGACAATTGCAAGCATTTTGCACAATGGTTGGATAAAGATGAAGTGCCAAAACACAGTCCAAAACTGAACGTTCGTCCAAAAAAGCTAATGGTGTCTGTTTAGTGGTCCAGCGCTGGTATTATCCACTACAGCTTCATGAAACCTGCTTAATCCATTACAGTGGATATCTACTGCAACTAATTGGATGAAATGATGAAGACGTTTGCAATTCAGCAGCCGAGATTGGTCAATAGAGACAGGCCAATCATCTTGCAAGACCACATGATATAACAAACACTGCTGCTCAAAATACAGAAGCTGGACCTGGAAACTGTCTGTCATCTACTGTATTCACCAGACCTTGCACCAACTGACTACTAGTTCTTCTAGGCTTTGGACTACTTCTTGCAAGGAGAAATATTCAATCCTCAACAAGTTGTGGAAAACGCCTTTGACGATTTCATTGCCACTTGCTCTCCAGGCTTCTTTGCTGCTGGCATAGCAAGCTACCGTTAAGGTCACAAAACTGTGTAGTTTAGGCACATGCTTTGCTTAACTGTACTGCTTCTTGTTTGAGATATAATAAACTACACTTTTGATTCAAAATCAGACATTTCATTTTTAATGATCTAATATATGTGAATCATTCGAAGAATACGTAACTGTTTTAGACCTATTAGTTGGAGAATACAATGAAAGGTTCACTGACTTTGAGAATCATGACATCACACTCAAATTACCATTTCAGCCTCATCTAGTTGATATCACCAAGGCACCTAAAGAACTACCGAAGGAAGTGATTGAGCTCTCAGTAGATGACATTTTAAAGTCATTGTTTGATGCTAAGAACGATCCAATTGAAATGTGGAAAAATGATCTGAAAAAAATGATGTTTATTTTAATGAGGATTGCATTGAATCTGTAGATCTCTTTGGGTAGTCTAGATATTTTAATAATGTTGATCTTGCCAATCCACGAGCATGGTATGGTTTTCCATCTGTTTACATCCTCTGCTATTTCCTTCCTCAGTGTTTCATAGTTCTGCCTGTAGAACTCCTTAGTTAAATATATTCCTAGGTATTTTATTTTCTTTGTTGCTGTTGGGAAAGGTATTGAGTCTTTGATTGGAACCAGAAAAGACCCTATATAGCTAAAGCAACCTTAAGAAAGAAGAACAAATTGGGAGGCATCAATTTACCAGACTTCAAGGTATACTACAAGGCTATAGTAACTTAACAGCATGTACTGGCACAAGAACAGAGACATAGAGCAATTGAACAGGACTGAGAACTAAGATATCAAACCATCCACATATAGCCATCTGATCTTTGACAAAGCAGACAAAAACATACACTGGGGAAAAGAATTCCTAATCAATAAATGGTGCTAGGAAAATTGTATAGCCATATGTAGAAGACTGAAACAGGATCTGCACCTCTCACCTCTCACAAAAATCAACTCACGATGGACAACAGACTTAAACCTAAGGCATGAAACCATAAGAATTGTAGAAGAAAATTTGGAAAAACTCTATTTATAGACATCGGCCTGGGCAATAAATTTATGAAGAAGACCCCCAAAACAATCACAGCAACAAAAATAAATAAATGGGACCTGATCAAATTAAAAAGCTTCTGCACAACCAAAGAAACTCTCACTAGAATGAATAGACAACCTACAGAATGGGAGAAAACACTTGCATGTTATACATCTGATAAAGGGCTGATAATTAGAATCTATATTGAATTCTGGAAAATCAGCAAGAAAAAAATCAGACAAACCAATTAAAAAGTGGGCAAAGGACAACAACAGAAATTTTTCAAAAGAAGATATACTAACGACCAAGAAACATACAAAAAAATGCTCAACATCTCTAATCATCAGAGAAAAGCAAATCAAAACCACAATGAGATATCATTTAACTCCAGTCAGAACAGCTTTTATCAAAAAGTTCCAATACAAAAAATGTTGGCATGGATGTGGAGAGATAGGAACACTCATACACTGCTGTTGGGACTGCAAACTAGTACAACCTCTACGGAAAGTAGTATGGAGATACCTCAAAGAACTAAAAGTAGAACTACCATTTCATGCAGCAATCCCTACCTGGCCACAGTGCCAGGTAGAATGCCTAGCATTCAATAAATGGGAGAGGGAAAATGTGAATGATATCAGAATTTATATTGAGCTTTTACATATTTTAAATCAGTAAAATGAAAAAAAGGAGGAGGAAAAAATATGAAAAAATGCAGTAGAATACCTACGCTTTTAGCAACATGTCCAAAAATTGCTTTCTTGCTTTTCAACCACTTATTGCTGTGAATCGACATTCTTTTACCTAACCCAAATCAAGACACTCTTAAGGTCACAAATGACTGATACTCATCTAAAAGATCAACTGAAACAGAGGACCTCCATGCTGCAACCAAATATTCAGATGCTTTCAAACAAAAAGCAGTCCCAAGAAAGTCATTAAAAGGTTAGTTAACTTTAAAATTAA
>NW_012135858.1:5588511-5666100 GCF_000956105.1 Propithecus coquereli
GTAGCTGGGACTACAGGCATGCACCACCATGCCCGGCTAATTTTTTCTATATATTTTTAGTTGTCCAGATAATTTCTTTCTATTTTTTTAGTTAGAGATGGGGGTCTTGCTCTTGCTCAGGCTGGTCTCGAACTCCTGAATTCAAACAATCTGCCCGCCTCGGCCTCCCAGAGTGCTAGGATTACAGGCATGAGCCACCGCACCCGGCCTACCTAACACTATTTTAGCTACTATAGAAAGAGTAGTCCTATGACCCTATTATATGATGGCACATGAGAAGTGGCTATGCTGTAGGGCAGTTCACTTAATGGAAATTAACAATGACTATACAAGGAAAAGGAGATTTTAAATGATAATCTCAGAATTATATATAGCAGCAGTCAATAGCCATAAGAAGTGGACGTCCATAATCCATAGTAAATACTGGCTCATTTGGTGTATATAAAGCAATCTGTTAGACTCCAAATAAATAGAAGGCTGGTAAAAATACCACATCAACTTGACATACAAGTAAACAAGCACCCACAGGATACACAGGATATTCAGCATATACTCTCAGAATCTGGTTACAGTTATTGGAATCACAGACCAGAGCCACAGCTGCCATCCAGTCATAATCACTCAAAAAAACTAGAAAGAACCTTAGACATCACTTGGAAAAATATGCTTGTAAGAGTTCAGAGTGACAGTCAAGGGTTCAAGCTCTTAAGCAACAGATCAGAAAGAGAATTTTTCACAAATCTATAAAAATCTGGTTCCTGTAAGCAACTTAACAGGACAGAAGATGACCTTTACCATGACTAGAATTTTGCAGATTTCTGTTAAACAGGTGTTTTTGGCATTGGCATTCTACATTCCACATATCAGAACACCTTAAGTAGATCCTAAAGCTGGTGTGGAATCTGGCAGAGTTCTATAATCTAACATGCCCATCCAAAAGTGGGGATATAACTGAATTGCGCTCTGATGGTCAGGACAAGGCTATAGTAAGTATAAGTTCAAGGCATCTTTTCTCTCCTATTGCTCACCCTACCTTTATGTTATAAAAGTTACATATGCTGCAGGCTTTTCCTTCCAAATTGGTTTAGGACAGATTTATTTTATACAATCCTTCGCCTCTCAATCTGAATCAGAATACCCTCTTACTTTATTTTGAACTTGAGTACCATGAGTGTTTCTTACATGTCCTTGTCTATCAATGAGTGCCTCATACATAGCATGACTCTATATTATATAGTCTTTGAACTCTACATACTTTGAACCACAGCCTCTTATTCAGTTTATTTTTAACTTTTTTTAATTTTTAAATTTCAAACTTGTTTTTAGAGTCATGGTCTTGCTCTATCACTAAGGCTGCAGTATAGTGGCCTGATCATAGCTCACTGCAGTCTGGAACTCCTGGGCTCAAGTGATCTTCCTGCCTCAGCCCGCCCCACGACCTCAAAGTAGCTGGGACTACAGGTGTGCACCCCCATACCTGGCTAATTTTCTTGTTTTTGTAGAGAGGGGATCTCCCTATGTTGCCCAGGCTGATTTCAAACTCCTGGCCCCAAGCAATCCTCCTGCCTTAGCCTCCTAAAGTGCTAGGATTACAGGTGTGAACCACCACACCCAGCCTCAGTTTAAAATTATAATACTCCATAGAGTAACCTAGTTCATAGCACAAAAAATAAAAATTTACTTTTATGTGTATTTTCATTCCCTGACTTTGATTTGTAAAGACTGCAGATTTTAGGTCTTATTTCTAAATCTTAGGAAGCAGATTATCTTCACGGTTTGTATACTTTCAAAACAAATCATTACTTAATGTCTGCATATAGACACCTTATAGGTCTGACCATCTAATGGCTACCTAACCATGCATCAAATTGAATAGGCACTTCATATCTTCCCAGTAACAAGATGACCCAAGATGCCAAAAAAATTACCATTCCAACAACATAGGAAAAGATTTGTATTTCCATAGAAATGTAGTATCAGATTAAGCAAAAGGCATACTATTAAGAGATATCTAGAGCTTACAAGACAATTGTATGTCTTTTATCTGACAATGGGGCTAGACAGCAATTAGTTGAGGAGCTCCAAATTTCAGTACAGATATAGCAATGGTCCTCAACCTTTTTGGTACCACAGACCGGTTTCATGGAAGACAATTTTTCTACAGATTGGGTAGGGGGGGAGTGGAGAGAGGCGGAGCTCAGGCAGTGATGTGAGCCATGGAAAGGAGAGTGGCTGTAAATACAGATCAAGCTCACGCTCACCTTCTACTGGGTGATGCTAACCCCCCTCAGTTTCACGGAAGACCATTTTTCCATAGAAGGGGGGTCAGGTGTCGGGGAGCCTTGCGGCCCAGTCCCTGTCCATGGTCCAGGGGTTGGGAACCGCACCTTTAGAAAATAGTTAAAATGAAGAAAAGTTTTGATGCTTTTATAAGCTTAACTATTAAGAACCCCACTGGTTCTTTTATTTTGGTGGTTTTACTCTTAGGATGTTTATAGCCATCATAAATAGTCAAAATGCAAAAAAGGTTTTGATGCTTTTATAAGCTTAACTGTTTAGAACCTCAGTGGTTCTTTCCTTTGCTTCTTTGGTTTTATGCTGTAGTTTTTTCTTTTGGGAATGGCAAAAGTTTTTGACAAGTTGTTTTTAAAACTATAAATTTATTTTGTTTGTGAAGAAATAGACTGATTACAAGCAAATAACTTAGTTCCCTGGGTTATTTCTTGAAAACAAAATTTAAGACTATTATTTTTTGTTTTCTAGAGAGAATTTTTAAGACTGTTCTTCTTAAGCACATTGTGTAAGAACACATTATTTGCTCAAATGAAAATCCCTGTTTCAATATCTTAAAAACAAAACCTTTAAATAATTGTACAATACCGTTGTGATAAGTATGAACGTAAATGGATCCAAGTTGTTTTGGATAAAACTCTTTCATCTCTTGAAGATGGCACTATGAGAAGGAGTAAATGAGTTCAATTATCAGTGTTTTGCAGGGGGAAAGGTTTTAGGATGTTTTCTTCATAATGCAAGCTGTTTTGTGCCCTGTTTATCTTTTCGCCACAAATTAAATTTTACTTATTATTATGTAGGTGAATGGCTGAACTATGTTTGAAATGGTTCAAACTATTTGAACCCACACAATTTTAAGTATTTGCAGAACTTAAGTATAGCCTCAAGTTAAATACTGGCAGGTAAAAAATCTTTAGCTCTTCTATATGGTTCATTTCAAACATCCTAAGTTGACTTTTTTTATTAATAAAATCCAGATTTGTGGAATAGATTTCCATTTCATAAACCTACTGTGATGCTCTGGCTTTACATATTTTCCAAAATAACTCTGCCTTTGTTTTTTGGTAATTGCTTGGGCTGCATTATCTTTTGACTACATCTTTGCAGAAGTATAGCTTAAGTTTGCACAATCAAACTTTGAGCTTCTGTGAACTCTTCTGAATGTATTGTCCTCTGAACTCCCATAGTACTTTCTTCCTCATCATCTTCTTCATTATATTAATAGTTAGTATATATTGAGTTCATGTGAAAAATGAGGCAATGTATTAATATTTTACATACATTACCTTATTTGATCCTCATAATAACCATTTGATGTGCTTCATGTTGTACCTATTTTATAAATTAAACTGATATTAAGAGAAATTTACAAGCTTGTCGAAATTCATAGTTACTTGTACATCAATTCTGTTAGACTCTAAAAGCTGTTTTTTTCCCACTAAATTAAAACATTGTCTTTTCCTCTAATTTTATTAAAATACCTATTTCATTCTATTCTATTCTAATTGATTTCTTGTGCTTATTTTGCTTCTTTATTCGACTGTGACCCTCTTGAGGACAGGGACCTCATCTTATTCATATTTATATCCTCAGTCCACATTACTTTTAAAAGACTTCAGTACTTTTTAAATGAGTGTTGAATGAACACCACTGGCATCATTGATATGGTAGCAGTGAGGCATGTGCTATAAAGTTGTTTTCCTAGTTTAGGCAGTTTGTAGGTTTATGCTTCATGTATCTCTTACCCATTTGATGTATTAGCATTTATAGTTACACACACCCACATACACACAAATATA
The DNA here is from genome assembly GCF_000956105.1 of Propithecus coquereli. NCBI lineage: Eukaryota > Metazoa > Chordata > Mammalia > Primates > Indriidae > Propithecus > Propithecus coquereli. Next base: position 5,592,603 of record NW_012135858.1, read on the forward strand.
CATGTGCACACACACTACAGGGTGTCCCAAAAGTGTCCATACATAGGGAAAATGGGAAATTGTAGCTAAATGTACCTTTATTCACAAAGTATTCATTAAAAACTTTTTCCTTTGTAAATAAAGGTATATTTAGCTACAATTTCCCATTTCCCCTTTGTATGGTGACTTTTGGGACACCCTGTATTACATCCACATATCCTTTGAAAGTGGCAATTATTGTCCTCATTTTGTAGATGCATAAAATTAAGGCCTAGAGAAAATGAGGCTTGCTCAAGATCACGTAACTAGTTAGAGGCAAATCTGGTATGCAAATCCAGATTTTCAGACTTTAAATCTTATAATCATCTACTTGAGGCTGTCTATGCTAATGTAAACCTATACTTTATTTCTCCATATGTTTTGTTTGCTCATTGAGAAATGAAGCAACAAAACAAAGGTGTTTACAAATGGATTGTATCTAAAAAAGGAGAATCTCTGTTACAGCAATGAATGTATGCTTTTTGTTCAGTCATTTTGTTCAGTCTTTCACTTGTTTTCCTTTATGAAGCATAACTTTTGGAAATAGTTATTATAGTTAGGAGTGTAGTCAAGGAATAAAATAGTACCAACTAAGAAACTACAGGAAGATTGAACCTATGGCATTATCACATTCTAATCAGCTAAATTAAATCTAACAGGATTTCTGGTACATGCAGGGTGCTGTTCCACTCAGTTAATATTTGTTGAATGAATAGGTGAACAAAGTTATAAAAGCATCTTAAAAAGTGACTTCTTGAGTTTTCTTTCTTAATACTGTAGTCCCCTAACTCATAAATCTGACTTTGAATTCTGAACTGTCACTAAATCAGCTCATAAAATAGAAAAATTTGAGCCACTTGGTGCTTGGGGCTACTATTAAATATTGAGAAAATGAAAGAGATTTATAGAATAGTATACCATTCTTTTCCTAGGAACATATTTGAAGATTTTGATAGTTCTGCTGATGACTTTTTTCTTAAGCAGCTTTATTCAAACATAATTCACATACCATATAATTCACTGATTTAAACTGTCCAGTCTGGTGATTGTCAGTATATTCACACCTATGCAATCATCACCACAACTTTAAAATATTTTCATCACCCCAAAAAGAAACTCACAACTCATTTGCAGCCACTCCCCAATTCTCTTCAATTAATGTACTCATTTACTTTCTGTCATTATGGATATGCCTATTCTGGACATTTCATATAAATGGGAATCATAATATGGTCTTTTGTGAACGATTTCTTTCACTTAGCATAATATTTTCAAATTTAATTGAAGCTGTAGCATGTGTCAGTACTTCATTTCTTTTTATGGCTGAGTAATATTTCGCTGTTTGGATATACCACGTTTTCTATATTCATCATAAGTTGATAGTCATTTGGGCTGTATCCACCTTTGGTTATTAAAAACAATGTTACCATGAACATTCATGAATTGCTGAACGTTGTATCCACCTTTTGACTATTAACAACAATGCTATTCAATTCTATGAGCATTCACCAACTGCTGAGTCATTTGGTAACTATGTTTTACCTTTTGAGGAACTGACAGATTATTTTCCAAAGCATCAGAACCATTTTGCATTCCCATCAGCAGTGTATAAGAGTTCAGATTTTTCCACACCCTTGCCAACATTTGTTATTATCTATCTGTTTTATTATAGCCATCCTAATAGGTATGAGGTGTATCTCACTGTGGTTTAATTTGCATTTCCTTAATGGCTAAAGATGTTGAACATCTTTTCATATGCTTATTAGCCATTTATATGTCTTTGGAGAAACATCTATGCAGATCCTCTGTCCATTTTTAAATTGGATTATTTGCTTTTTATTATTGAGTTGTAAGAGTTTGTTATATATTCTAGATAGAACCTTCTCTTGAAATACATAATTTGCAAGTATTTTCTCCCATTCTGTGGGTTGTTTTTTCACTTTCTTGATGATGTCCTTTGAAGCATAAAAGTTTTAATATTGTTTGAAATGATGTGCTTTTGGAATAGAAAGATTTGCTTTATTAACACCTGAAGAGGGGTGGCTCAGGCCTGTAATCCTACCACTCTGGGAGGACACTGCTCACTTCCTGCTGTCTCCCTCCCTCAGCGCCCTCCCTCTCCCACTGCTTTCTAAGTTTCATGGAAGACAATTTTTCCACGGCTGGGGGCGGGGGTCCCTAACAGGCTGGTACTGGGGGTTGGGAGCTGCAGAGATACAGAACAGATGTACAGATGTCAGTAAACTTTTTCCTGCTAAGGGTTAGATGGTAAATATTTTAGGCTGTACAGGCCACTTACAGTGTCTGTTGCATATTCTTCTTTGTTCATTTGTTTTATTGACCCTTTAAAAATATAAAAGACATTTTTAGCTTAAGGGCCAGATAAAAACAGGCCATAGGCCAGATTTGGCCTATAGGCAATAGTTGGCAGGTCTCTACCATAGAATTTCTTGCCTTTTGCCCCTTCTAGACTATGAGAACCTAGAGAGGAAGGATGGAATGTGTTTTATTCACTTTAATGTTTCTACTGTCTAGTACAGTAACTTACACATAGCAGTTATTCAATAAATATTTGATAAATGAATGAATGAGTAAATGGATGAATTTGTTAGCAGAATTATTATTTACCATATTATTACAATTATAACCAATGTTAGTTATTTGCATGCTAACCAACAGCTGGCCCTTCTTTCCTAGGCACCTAAAAGACTAACTTCCCAGCCTCCATGTTATTGGATGTTTGACTTCTGGGTTGGAACATTTAATTGCAGATGTAAGATCTTCCAGTGCTTTTTTTTTTTTTTCCTTTCTTTCCCGCATGGTAATCAGTAATGATTGAAATGGTGGCTGCTCCATAACATCCCTAAGTGACTATTATGAGCAGAGATGCTGCTGACCATGACGGACATGCAAGGAGAACAAGAAATAAAACTCTGTTGTTTTAAACCACTGAGGTTTTGTGGCTATTCCGCAACACCTCATAATATAGACTATCTTGACTGATATACTACCAATCATTATTGCATCTTCAGGCTATGTGCGCTGTATTTTAAAACTCATACCTGGCTATAGTACAAAGTAAAAACACAAGCATCATTGTTACTATGCTGAAAAAAAATGCCTTGAGTTTTCAAACTAGTTCCTAGTGCTGATGTAGGGTAAATCACCAATCATTTAATTTTTGTTACCTGTTTTCTTAACCAGGATAGGATAATCAGGATATAATCAGGATAATATTTACTTTCAAAGGCCACATTTGTAAGGCAAATTAAGAAAACAGCTATATAGATGTTATTTACAATTGAATAAGTTGGCTAATTACTAGTGGCTCCAGATTTCTTGCAAACTAGTTATTTTGATCATTAATACATTTATGTGGGCACTGAATAAAAAGTTAGATAAGATTCTAATGTGTGGAATTTTAAATATATTTAAATTCATACTGAGAATAGAACTTTCTGATAAATTTGTCTTGCAATATAGACTGTTACTTTCTAAAATCACCAGTTACAGAAATTGTACATACAAAAGTCTAATAAATTATTAATCTTGAGAGAGAAAACCTATAGATTCAGAAACACTTAAGAATACATCAACCAATTGCAACATATGGATTTTACTTAGAACCTGATTCAAACAAAAAACTAAAAAACAAACAAAAAACCCCACAAAAAGCCAACTTATAATTGCAAAAATCTGAAAACTGACTGATGTATGCTAATAAATTACTATTTAATATTTGTAACTTTTTAAAGTGTGATCATGGTATTTTTAAAGTGTGATAATTAGTCATGTTTAAAGTTATTTTTAAAGTAAGTCCTTATTTTTCAGATATACATATAGAAATACTTACGGATGATAAAAGTTCTAATAGCTTGATGCTATAACCCTTTCAGGAAAACTATTTCCTGAAAAATAGCCTAGTCTAGCGTTTCAGGTAATATGGGCCCTGGGATGGAGATGAGGCAAGGGAAAAAGGTACAATGGGCAGGGTTCTACAATCTCATTCTGGATTCAAACAGTAAATCAATTTTTACCTCTGCCTCTGATTACCAAAAACCAAAGAAATAAACCTGACCAATCTTTAAGTCCCAGTTTATCCTAGCATACCTTCCAGCCCTTTGGCCATATTCTGACCCAGAAGCCCCTCTTCTATAGTCTTCCTTAGTTGCCTTATTCTACTATGGGTTGCTTTTTTTCCCTGAGCCACTCTTTCAATCTCTTCCCACAAAGCTTTTCTACTCATCTCTATTACTGCTACTATAATTATTAACAACTGACAATCCCTTATGCCTCATCATCTTCACAAAATGTTCCCCTCTAGAAACTTCTTTGTTTTAATAGAAACCCAGAGGACACCTTTCTCTGGTGGCCCTCTCTAGGAGGAGGTCTTTATTCATTAAGACCCTTCCATAACACTATAACAGGGTCTGGTGGAAGGAGGAGATCAGCATTCCTCTAGCCACTCATGATCATTTCCAAATCATTACTGCCAAATCCTTGAGTAAAAATTCTATTTTTTTGAGGTTTACTATTTTCCAGTTATATCCACTACTCCTAAAAGGAAATTATATAACCTATAAAATTGTTTAACCAGAATGCTCACATTAGAGTTTGTTTTTCCCCAACATCAATATTTGTTGGAAGTCCAATAAATGCCAAGCTATTAATAAATACTGTAGAGGTTCACAAAGGGAAGAGAAAGGATACAAAGGAATTAAAAACAAAGATACATACAAAGTACAAATGTAAAAGATCCTTCTAACACTGAGAGAGTTACTGAAAGTAAGCAGACTAAGCAGTGCTATTGCTGTTATAAAGGACTAAGATTGAGGAGGAAGTGAAGAAACACTTAACTGAGAGAAGTGGAGAAGAGAATAGTTTTGGTAGTGATTTATTTATTGTTTGCAAAATACAAAAGCTTTATTGATTTATTCTGATTAGAAAACTCCTAAATATTCACTGTAAAAAATTCATAGAAGGAAAAAAAGATTACCTGATATCCTGTAAGCCAAAAACAACCAGGAGCAACAATTTTATGCAAATAGAATCGAGCTATACACGATATGCTGTTTTATAAATAATATATATTTCCATACCAGTCACATAGATCTATATAGCATAGTAGTTAGTAACAGTGGCTCTGGAATCAGACTGCCTGGGTCCATAACCTAGCTTTTCTTTTTGATAGCTGTGTGACCTAGGACAAATAATCTTTCTTTGTCTCAGGGAAATTATCTTTAAAACTGAGATAAGAATAGTATGTATCTCATGGGGATATTGTGACCATACAATTCCTTAGAATAGTACCTACACATTAAGTGTAAGTGCTCAATAAATATTAATAACATTTATTACTATGTCCATTTAGATGCCATTTTGATGGCTTATACAGTGCCATTATAACAATGTACCATATATTAACATATTTAAATAATCCCCTATTGATAAACATTTAAAGTGTTTCCATTGAGGCAACACTTTTAAATGTAAGAGCAAGGAAGCGTGATACGAAAATCTTTGACATAGTTTTGACTCATGAAAAATAATGACACTGAATTTTAACATCAACTTCAAAACCACCACTTTTAATAATGTGTCCACCCCTTAATTCCAAGAATTTAATTTGTACATAAAGAGACAACGTTTAATGGGCAGTCTGACTTGCCTATACCTTCCCCAAAATGGTAAATCTAAAATTAAGACAACAGTCACCATTTTCTCTTCTACACTGACTTCATCACCACTGTAGGGGTCTTGATCTGATCTATCTTCTTGGCACATAGTAGTAGAAGATCATCACAGTGAGACTCTCACACTTCTAAGAAGTGCAAGTTATTTAGATTAAATCAGGTACAAACAGACTGAAATATTTCTATATGAGGATTCTTGGCCAGTTCTGTGGGAAGCAATTAAGGCATTGGGTTTGCAAAGAAGCCTAGACGGGGTATTCACTTCAGCTGTATATCACTTCATCTCCTATGTCACCTCTTGTTAAAAGGTAAACTTTAGAGCTGCATATGTATACTCCAGAACATTAATTAAAACCAACCAGAAATTTGTATTTCTCAATCAAATCATTGTGGTTTGATAGCTTATAGGAATGATTCACAAACATTTACCACTGTTGAAAGGAAATACTGTCCCAGTAAGATCCAACTGATCTGGCTTTCATAGGACATGAAAATTTGTAATGATAAAACTTTTGAGTTAATAAATATATCTGATGCATTAATAATATAAGAGCCAGTTATGAAAAGTAATGACCTTATTATCAGGGACAATCAAGTGCCAACCACTTCATTTAGTTTTCATACAACAACTAATTCACATGCCCCTAAAGAACTAAAGTGGTATGTAATATTAAATCTAAAATCATTCAGCTTACCACTAAATCAAACTTCGGTTAGTATACAGCTTATGTTCCCAGAAAAAAAAATCCTAAGCCTACATATTTCATAATAAAAGGATTTACTATTTTTCCTTATGCTTTCTAGCCTATTATATATACTTTGAGAAATAAATTTTTTAGATACAGAGCAAACCATGTTGATGATTTCCAAAACAGAAGTTTTACCTGTATACACTAAAGTCTGTATTTCAGCCCATGCATTTCTAAAATGTTTGATTCCTGATAAAACAGGAATCTGTTTTGCATCTAAAAGTATGTCGGCCTAACAGATGACATTGTGTGAGATGGCAAAATTTAGTAAACTTATTTTAAACTAAATGATGACTCATTTTCACTATGCAGATTTCATGTAACTATAAATGTTTATGTCGTTCTGTCATTCCATTTCTTAAAGGTGTTTTATTACTTGAATTTCAGGTCTCGAGACATTATGTATATTACAATAAAAGTTATTACTATATTGTATAGTATGAGCAGGGTAGACCCATCTTCAAATTCACATACTGAATTCTCTAGGTGAATGAAAACTAGTATACAAAGGTTAAAACAAGAAGTACACATATGTATATTCAGCTATGAGTTCCTCCAGAAGACATAAATGCCTGCTAATGTAAGACTTTTTAAAAAAGGTACTATCCATTGAGCTTTTTAAATTTTCTTTACATGATTTTTCAAATTCAGTATTAGAACTCACCACGAACATTTTTACAAAACCTAATGATTACAAATCGCAGAATATGTTAAATTTTTATTCCATTTTCAACTAAAAAGAGTGCTAGCCAACACAACGTCCTCTATAAAATATTTGTAAGCCAAAAACAATGGGCTTTGTTCTTCAAAAGTTTTAAAAACAGAAAGCATCTTAAAGACAGAGCAGTCTGAGAGACCTCAAGAAAAGAAATGGGTAATGTTGAATTATCAGAGATAATACTATCTCTCATTTTTAATGATCTGGATCCTGCAACAGATAAAAACACATTGAGGGTATCTATTAGCTACAATATTATAAAGCAGTGAGAGACCTCATTTGAGTCCTAAGTCATTTAATGACTGTGTAATCTTGCGCAAGTTACTTCCCCTCTCTACAGGTCCATTTCTTCAACTCAAAAAAGGGAATAGGAAAAGTACTTATTCATTGGATTTTTAGGATTAAATGAGAAAAGTGACTTAGTACAATACCTGCCCACCTCAATAATTATGGCTTCATGCTAATTATTTACACATTTATATGCACATATAAACCCACATCTATACACACATACACACAGACAAAAATATATTACATATAAATATCGACATATATCTACATAAATTAGATGACTGAACTTTGTCAGAAAGAGGGAGAGAATATCACAATGTACTAGGTCAGTTTTAGTGATTTTAACTTTGAATAAAAATGATTCTCAATATTTTTACATATATGTTATTTTGGCAAATTTTATTTTACTTGGAATGATTATTAATTTCTGGTATTAATTTTTACACTTCCCTTTTAAAAGATTGTTGTATAAACAAAGTAGTTATTAAGATCCTGTTTAATGTTATTTCTACATTTCCAATTCTCACACTAGTGAAGTTGTCAGACTTCTAACATCTAAAATGTACCAGGTAGTATCATAGCAATGGTATGAAATTTAACAAAGCAATGAACAAAAGATTTCAAATGTAAACAACTAAGAAAATGATGAAATGTGAATTGGAGAGAAAGCCCTCAGATTTTCATACCTTGCATCCTACCAATTTCTCCATCAAGAAACCTTGGTTCCACCATGATAAAAATAAAATGGTCATTCTGTCTGAGAATTTTTTATTTATTTTTACAGGGGCTCTCTTAATGATTTATGTTTTAATGACTATTGTAATATTTTTGGATAAAGCAGCTGGGATTACTACCCTGTCCTACTAGTAGCAAACATACTATTAATATCAAATCAATGAAATGTATACTATATATATATAATAATTACATGGAAGGACCAATGATGGAATACTACTTGGCCTTAAAAAAGAATGAAATCCTATCATTTGCAGCAACATGGATGGAATTGGAGGTAATTATGTTAAGTGAAATAAGCCAGGCACGAAAAGACAAATATCACATATTCTCACTCATATGTGGGAGCTAAAAAAGTTGATCTCTTGGAGGTACAGAGTAGAATGGCAATTACCAGAGGCTGGGAAGGGTGTTTGTGGTGGTGGTGGGGTGCATGAAGAGAGGTTGGTTAATGGGTACAAACGTACAGTTAAATAGAAGGAATAAGTTCTAACATGCGATAGCAGACTAGGGTGATTATATTAATATTTAATAATAATGTATATTTCAAAATAGCTAGGAGAGGACTTGAAATGTTCCCAACACATGATAAATACTTGCGGTTATGGATATCCTAAATATCCTGACTTGATCATTACACATTTTATGCATGTAACAAAATACCACATGTATCCATAAAAATGTACAAATATTATATATCAATAAGAAATTTTTCAAAAAGCAGCACAAATGGCTTAACCATCTTACTCATCAAAACAAGTGCTATGTCAATACAGAGAGAGGTTTTCAGGGAGTGTCACATGCCTTTGTTCTTTGATCTTGCTTGGTATTTTTAGTATTTAATAATGAAGACAATTGAAAAGATGAGGGAAAACTGGTTTAGAAGTGTAAACAAAAGCTGTTTATAAACCACAAATTCTTTATTATCCAGCATTGTGACACAGATGCCAAACACAGTAACATACTATAGGATGTCATTTATATAAATATTAAATCCAGAACAAAGCACTGGCTAGATAATCATTTACTGGGAGCTATTAAGAGAGATCCTATAATTAAGGAAAAAAAGTAAGTGTTAACAATAGTGGATTAGTCAAATAAATTATGGTATTTCCATTTACTAGAACTTTTTCTGTATTTTAAAATTATGTTGATGAATATGTATTGACATGAAAATATATTCATGATGTATCAAGTAAAAAAAGGTTCATAACAGTATGCACATTTTGATTTCATTTGAAAAAATAAAATAAATACATCTCTCCTCTCTGTTTCACTTCCTCCCTCCTCCCTGCCCCCCTTCTTTCTATTTATACACACAGAGTAACAAAAGGTCTGGAATGTAAAACATGCCTGCTAACAGTGGGTATCTTGGAATAATGGAATTATACATTTTGAAATTTTTCTCTCACGTATCTATACATTATAATTTTTCAAATGAGAACATACATTGTTTCTGTAACACACACACCAAAAAAACATTTAAATGAATGAATCCTGTATTAGCTAAAAAAATGGGGCTCAGTTTGTATGTTTTTCAATCATTAAACTGTGATGTTTTCTCTTACCTACTGGTTACAACACATCACTTAAAATAATAACCATGGACCGAAAAGGTAAAATCTTAAGTACAAGAATCGAATAACTCTATGTGTAAAATTAGATAAAAAAATCAATCAACATGATGCAGAGAATAATACAGTGAAAAGTGAAATATGGTACCCACAAAGTGCTAATTAGTTACAATTATCAACAGTCACTGCCACACTTAAGATGGTCTCTAAAATATAAAAACAACAAAAAAGGAAATCTGTCAATAGATGATTGGGGGCATATTTGATAAATGAACAAACATTGCAATGTACAGCCACATCAGACTTTCTCCAAAAAAAGTTAATTGCTGGAAGTATTCCTTTTACAACCTAGTGTGGAAAGAGCTCTTTGAGTCAGAAGACATGGGTACTAGGATCACAAAGAGATAGCTTCACTGTGAAATAACTAATCAAATCCTTTTTTCTATTCTTTAAATCATTCTCACGCTCGGTATGACCCAGGAAACAAAGGGTAGTCAGATCTGCAATGCCCACTAGTCTTTCTAGCTTCAACTGAATATGCAAATTTACTGGACAACCATCTGTCACCCTGAGCACAAGTCCACCCAGAATGTCAGACAAGAACCCGTGCTTGTCATCAGGGCTGTGTCAGGTATCCCTCCTCTGCAGGAGTCCCTGCAGCAGCCTATGGAGTGATTCATACAGCTGTTTGGGAGCTTTCTTTCCTGGCCTCCTAAATTATGGCTTAGGCACATGAGCTTCACATGCAGCACACGGGGGCGCTACACTGACTTAGAGAGGCTTCATTCGCCACCAGAGCCAATATCTCTTGTAACAACTCCATTGCCACAGCTTCTAGAATTCCTTCAAGCGACATGTCCGTTATTAAGAGTCACCACATGTAGAGAGGCCCAAAGATATGGCTTCCTGCCAGGTGTTTATAGTGCTACCAGTTCAGGTGAAGTTTACCAACTAGGAGTCATTTCTACCATAGGCAATGTTGCCTAGTAACATAGCTGACACACTACCCTTATCAGATTAACAACGAAACACAACTAGAGAGTTAAAAGAAGGTCAAATTCTCTTGCTGAAGGAAAAAGGTTTTGTTAAACTTTTGCCCACACAGGGCAATAGATTTTCTTACAGCACTGGTGAGAGATGAGAGTAAAAATAACCATTCAGTTACCATCAGATGTTAGAAGTCAGCTTGGGGGCTGGGAAGAAAATTGGAGGTTGAGGGTAGTGTAAGATAAGGGAAGGGAATTGAACAAACTTCTTATAACCCTGAACAACATACTACTTCTATTTGTTTTAATGTTAAATAAAAACAGAATCTAAATTCATTGTTTTTATTTTGTAGCAAATAGATAGAGATCTTAGACTATATTTATGTGAGTAACCATTCATCTAGAATGAATCTATAAAATACAGATTTATCTTGTAAGCCTTGGCAAGTATCAGAAATTAAGAAAACTTTATATTTTGGCAAATGAAATGCAATATTAAAATCTTAAAGATTTTTGCCTTGCTCTATGTCTAAGGATAATTTGTAAAGAAAATCAAATATAACAAAAATGGCTCAGTTATTTTTACTAACAATTACTGAGTGGCCCTCTGTTTTTTTTTTTGTTTGTTTGTTTTTAATAGAGACAGAACCTGGCTCACTGTAGCCTTAAACTCTTGGGCTCAAGCAAGCCTCCTGCCTCAGCTTCCCAAGTAGAGAGTACTATGCGCACCACCACGTCTCGCTAATTAAAAAAATTTTCTTTTTAGAGACAGAGGTCTCACTATTTTGCCCAGGCTAGTCTCTAACTGGCCTCAAGCAAACCTCCTGCCTTGGCCTCCCAAAGTGATGGGATTACAGGAGTGAGTCACCACTTCTAGCCTGGGTGGCTCTTAACTGGAGTTCAAAATATGTAGATACATTCAAAGCTTATATAAATTTGAATGTCTAGAATAGTGTGTGGTTCAGAGTGGGTGCTCAATAAATGTACTAAATCAATGAATATTTAGAGAATGTACCTTTTGCATTCTATTTTGTAGTTATTGAGAACAGAGTCAAAACTTATCAACATCAACTAATGTTTCTTAGTATTAATCAGAATAGATACAGCTACTCTTACATTTATATGCAGTCCAACAAATACTTATTAAACACCTCTATGTGCCATGCTCTATGTTAGGTACTGGGAACACCACTTTTGCTTTACAAGTGTTCCGCCCCAAATTCTAATACAATGACGGAGAGTACAAAACTGGAGGGATGGCGTATGTGCATTGAAAGCAAAAAAAGGATTTCTGACAGAGTGTCTAAGCCAAATCTTAAATAAGTAAGAATGAGACATGCACAGGTTAAGTGAAGTGTATCCTGCATTGAAACAATAGCTTGAGAAAAGGCCTGGAGGTGAGAAAAAACATGTTATATATGGTAGATCCAAAACCACATTAGTATTGCTGAAGACGACACTAAATATTAATACTAGAGAGAGGAAGTAGTAAGAGACGGGGCTTCTTCATGAGATAAACATAAAAATCATTACCTATTAATACAATGGCATTTAAAACTAATGTCTATAAATCTACCCAGTGAAAATAATGCTGGAAATGTCCCGTCTCCTCCTCATTCCCAAAACAGATATATCTTATTAACTGCACATAAATTAACCGCTAAGTTCATCTTTTTAGCTTTGTTTTGTAGATATTCCAGACAATGAGCATAAACAATCTTCCTACCTTTAAGAAAGCTCACACAAGGCTCAGAGTTTAGTGTTTTCAAGTGAAAAGTCTAAAATCCACAGAATATCTAAATTTAGCATTTTATTTTGTGATGTTCCTATTCCTGACTTTCCAGGTCATCTGTGGTTTACTTCATAGACAGTCATTAACTTAAACACATTCAACTTTGAAGCAACCCAATTATCTTTCATTATACTGTGATATTCTTATGTTAATTTCCTTTTCTGAGTTTTACTTTTCCTACATTTTTGTAGAATGAAGATTTCAAATATTCATAATACTACCTCTGAGCTATTACTGTTAAAGGAAATAGTCTGGTTTCCACCACAGGACAGAATGTTCACAAGCTAGGAGAACACAGAGCATTTCATAAACTTAGGGGTTTGCTTAACTGATGGCTAGAACCTCTGCTTCACACAGGCCTCCTCCAATCTTAAAACTATTCTCACACAACCTTCCTCCCTCTCCTGCCTTAACAACCACTGGGAAATACAGGCTATTTGAAGATAGGTGAGCCTCACGATGGAGGATACAAAGAGGTCTCCCAGGTCCTTCTTGGTGTATGCTCCAGAAGAGAGCAAAGATGTTTTACCTTACCCCACTACTACTCCAAGCAGGTGGGGCTTGTATATGAAAAGACTGAAGATGAAATTGGCAGCTATCGAACTCCTAATCTTCCTTTTAGAAAGTGGTAATGCCTAAATTTATTATCTCCAGGTGCTGGCTGTGCAACTCCATCGCTGTCAGACTCCAAAGCAGAGAAGAATCGTACCTGCCTACTGGGTTGTAGGGCCTGAAAGAGGCAAGAAAAGCAGGAACTAAAATTTTAGGACATGACTAATATATAATTTCAGTTCTCAGATATGTTATCAGAAATATATTAATATAAAAGTAGTGAGCTATGCATAAGAAAGAATCGTCAATATTTTAAGTATGGTTTTTCATACATCAATTACCAAAGAATACAGGAAGGAAAGAAGAAAGGAAAAAGAAAGCAAGCAAGAAAGTAGGAAAACAAGAAAGGGAAGAAAAATGAGCCAATAGAAAGCCTCCAATTATTTTTCACGCATTTATCTCATAGTTATTGCTCCTTAATTTGTTTGTCACTGGGTAAGAGAAGGAGAGTGAGTTCAGCTGAAAGGTCCTCAGCAAAACAGCAGGGAATGGGCAGGGTTGGAGCTGGGAGAATTTGCTTGCCTCAGAGTAAGGTAACTAGCAATCAAATTAAGAGTATTCGAGGGGTCGTGAAGAATGTAGATTCGATCCAGGCTAGCACCAATTTCTAAACGATTTTATCTGGTAGGAGGAGAAATATGGAAGGAATCTTTGTGTAGTGATGGTACTTGAAGACAGGTGATGGGAGTAAGTAAGTTTCTTTGACATATACCCTGTATAAGAAAGAGCCAGAGCATAAAGATTCTCTGCCTGGGCATAAGGGGCTACAGTCCCACCAGACCCCAGGAAAAAGAAATCTGCTAATACTAGACAGGTTATCAAGTCTTTAGTCTGAGCAAACCAGGTGGCAATGGTAAGAGAAGACTATAACTTGTTGGCATTAAAAGACTATGGACCCAACACAGGCAGATGAATACTGGGATAAAAATAGAAAGATTAATTCCCAGGCAAGAATAAGCTTATTAATAACTTGGCTCAGGAAGGGGCTGGGTAAGGTCTGTAGGTCAAAGATCTTAGATATTGGTAAATAAGAAAGCAGCCATATTATAACTGGTATATTAATAGGCTTTTCAGGATGTGTAAATTGCACAGTGGTGGGAAAAGCTGAGATTAACTCTATGAAGATCATCACTTTTAAAAAAAAAATACTGAGCCTTTGGATGACACACAGGGAGTGTCATCCAAAGCACAGGAGTCAGCAAACCAAGTCCTGTTGCCTGTTTTTGTGAAAAAAAAGTTTTATTGGAACACAGGCATGCCCATTCATTTAGTAACTGTCAACGGCTGTTTTTGCGCTACAAAAGCAAAGTTGAGTCTGGCTCATAATGTCTAAATATTTACTATCTGGCCGTTTACAGAAAGTGTGCTGACTCTGGCATTAGTGTAATATAATATAGAAAGAATTTTAAGGATCCCAATTTCTATCTCTGCCATATATTTTATTTCTATTTTTCAGGCAAATTAAAATCTGGATTTTTTTCAAAGGCAAAATTTATACTAAAACAAAGACAAGAAATGAATAAAGATCCTAAAATTTCAGGAAAAACAAAAATTCAAAACTGTTGAAGAATAACTTAAATTCTGAAGAAGTAGCTTTGGTACTCAACCCATCTATAATCCCTAAAAAAGATTCTAAAAATAACATGTATCTCGAATTTCTTTAAAAACAATCATAGTTTTTTTCTTTATTAGTAGTCAAGAGCAGGTGTTATTGTGAATACTTTTATTAGAATACTAAAACATAAAGAGGCTTACTGAACTGTTTCACAAACTGGGTCACACATTGCAAGGACTCTGCAAATATACACTGAGAAATTTTTGCATTCTCTAAGAGAATTCGTAATTTTTTTTTTTTTTTGCTTGTACTTTATTTAGTTAATGGGGGTGGTAGTTACAGCTATGTAAGAAATAGAAGCTGCATCCGATATATATTTAAGAAAACTTCTAGGGAAAGAGTCTGCAATTTTTCTTCCTTTTACAGTTGTAAATAAAGTAGTAAAATTTGAGATATCTTAATTAGGCTGTCTCAGTGGAAAAGAAAAAATAATATCCAAAGAATCATACCAACATAGTTAAAACTTAGGAGTGATTTTATGATTGAAATATTATTAATTATTAAAACTTACTAAACAAAAGTTCAAGCTAGATATTTAATCACCTATAACAGTAATCACATATATGCCAATTAAAAAAAAAACATTGTTTACTTGAAGTTAAAACAAAAGGATTTTAGGAAATGTTTTTACATTATACTGAGCTTATAGAATATAAACAGTTAAGTGCTATCATGTTTGAATTATCAAATATAATATATAAAATTATATACATTTTGAAAACATGTCAAGGGACTTACACTATCTATGATTACTATAAACTCTAAGAAAGTCTGCAAATTTTGAATAAAGACTATAACTTCTTTGAGAGCAGAAGCTATGTAGTTATTAACTTTGTACAAATTAATATTCTAGAGATTACTGACAAATTTTAACATCTTGAAACTTTCCTGACCAAAAAGACTAAAATGATAAATGATTATTTATGTGTGTATATACACATTATTATATCTATTCATCTCAAGGTTAAGATGGCAAATAGAAGGAGAACCAGGTGAATAATTTTATAATAGTTCTGATTTCAATCCAATATACAAACAAAATAGGAAAATATTTTCAGCCACCATCATACAATGTTAATATGCATACTATATAACACACTCTTATATATTTATGAATAAAAAATTAAGCCCTCGATAGATGTGAAAAACAAAGTATATGAATAGATGTTTTATTAAAACAAAAGGAAATACAAAATGGCAAAAAAATACCTGGGAAATATTTAAAATACTGAGGAGACAAAAATATTAGATTTTAAAGAGGAGACAATACAAAACTTTCAATGGTACAGTCCAGACATTCTGATATATTGCCAGCTGGGATGCATAAATTAGTTTTACTTTTCTTAAGAATTAAATTGAAAAGAAATAATAATTAAACTGGTGATATAAATCAATAGCTTTAAAACTTTTCATAGACTTTGATTCAGGAATTTCATTTTCAAGAATTCTAGTCTTTTGAAATACAGATGTTGGTAAAGTCTTATGCAAAAAAGTTCACTGCTGTAATAATATTAGAAACAACCTAAGGTCCATCAATAAGGGAATGCTAAGCAAATTATGATGTACACATACAAAGGAAATTTATATTTGATAATTTTTAATAACATGAAAATATATTTAGGATAGGGTAGAGTTCCCCTTTCCTGGAGTAAAAACTAGATATCCAATATGATCTCAATTACCTAAGGAGGAAAGGGTAGAGAAAAGACAAAGAAACATGCTGAAGTGTTGATAGTGGCTCTTTCTAATTTTATGTACTTCTTAGATTTTCCACAGTAAACACGAAGTGGACTTAAAAAAAGAAAAGAGAAACATGAAAAGAAAAAAAGAAATGGCCGCTATGCCACTGATCATGTGAACACTATTACCAGCTACTTATATTACAATAATCTTATAATTATAGATCAGTGAACACTTGCATCTGTAACACAAAAGCAGGATTATGATAAAGGGAAAGAATATTTTATAAAGAAGTAACATTCTAAATAAAATTCTCTGGGGCTGTTATAAGTTAAAAAAATGAAAAATTAGTAAACATGTGTATTTGACTTTTAAACATTTTGTCAAAACTAAACTAAAAAAACTATTTCAAAATTTGAGTCATTCTGGGATTAAGAAATCTTTTGCATAGAAAAGAAAATGTATAAAATACAAATAATAAAAGGAAGCATAAACAGTATCACCATAAGAATTAGTCCTTTTTTATAATCTTAATGAAAACATAAAAAGCTCTTTAGTTAGCTAATGAACAGAGAGTAAAATGGCAAGGCAGTGAGATAAACAGCAGAATTATCTCTAAGTCTCTGAAGAGTGGGTAAAAATGGTACATATGATTTGACTAAAGTAAGGCATTTAGGAAAAAATGACAAAAATATATTTATAGAACAAAATAGTTATTCCCAGCTGGGCGCGATGGCTCACGTCTGTAATCCTAGCACTCTGGGAGGCTGAGACAGGAGGATCGCTCGAGGTCAGGAGTTCGACACCAGCCTGAACAAGAGCGAGATCCCGTCTCTGCTAAAAATAGAAAGAAATTAACCGGACAACTAAAAATATATAGAAAAAATTAGCCGGGCATGGTGGCGCATGCCTGTAGTCCCAGCTACTCGGGAGGCTGAGGCAGAAGGATCACTTGAGCCCAGGAGTTGGAGGTTGCTGTGAGCTAGGCTGACGCCAAGGCACACTAGCCAGGACAACAGAGTGAGACTCTGTCTCAAAAAAACAAAAAAAACAAAAAAGTCATTCCCTATCAGTCGTTATAAAAAAAGTAAACTTGGATGTAATTTTTTTACCCATTTCCTCTGTGAAGTCTTCTGTTTAACACTATAACAAAATTCTGAGAATTATTAAGAATATTAAAATCAAAATAAAGAAATATCTTTTTACTTTAAAAAATGTCAATGTATTTTAGAATACTTGAGAGCAGTCCAAACCTCAGTTAGGTCCCAAAATAATAAGTTTACAAGTATATACAACATGAAAGCAGACTAATGCAATTAACCCTCAGTACTGTGGCAAGAAAACATAAGGTGAAAATTTATCAAGTGCCACATAATGAATGACCAAATTTGATTTGTACAAACCATATAATTAAAAGATTAATAAAATGTGCCTCTCTAGTGAGATATTTTTAAGACATAGCTCCATGCACTTTAGGCTTCCAAACACCCACAAGCCTCCCATCAGTCACCAAGAACCAAGATCTTGCCTGGACCTGTGTTAGAGAACTCCTTTAAGGAATGAGAAGAATTTCTTTTGGTATTTCTTAATTGAAAAGTAATTTTAAATGTATTTAAATACAGACTATTGAATAACATTTTAATTATGCTAATATATTTACATAGCTCACTTAACATTAATTAAATTTCTAAGAATCTAATGCATTAAGGTAAAATTGCCTTACTGCACACAAATTTAACAAAGGTAATGCCAATAGGACAAAGTTTTTGATTAGGTACTCCATTACTAAATGTGTATATTTATTGTATATATAGACACCAAGTAGGAAATTATACTTTTCTTCAATTGTCAGAACCAGCTTTCACACATATGAAAATATTTTCCTAATAAAAAATGCTGACACTCTTCAGTTAAATATATAATTGCGAATGATGCTAAGATGAACATATTATGCAAATATATTATGCAAAAAATAATACCTAACTTTTTATATAAGTAAATAATACCACAATGAATGATTTATGTGAAGTTCAAGCCAGGGTTCTTCATCCAGAAGTCTTCCTTCTGCTTTGCCTTTATAATGTCAGTGACCTCAAAAAGGTGCACACATAGGAAACTAGACATTGTAAAAAACTATACACAAACTTTTCATTTATTTACTCACCCATCCATCCATCCATCTATCCATCCATCCATCCATCCATTCAGCCAATACACTTCATAAACACTTCCATTTTGTTCCAATGATTTAATTTACAGACTGAAATAGCCAAAAAAAAAGTTCTGACCAAGCTCATATAAGACCACTATGTTCTGGAATGCTATGTTTAATACACAAAAAAATGCATTCTGGCAAGAAGTGTATAAACTAATAACTCAAGCATACTTTTTGCTTAACAGACATTCTTTGACCAAATCTTTTAAAGTCAGGCAGAAATAAATAATGAAATCTATTTGAAGAAAACTTCAAGCTCTGTGTCTGTCCTATATAGCAGTTAGAGATATGAAAAAATATACAGAGGGATAGAGTCAAACTTTATAACACTACACTCAATTATTTTTAATGAAGCAATGAAACTTAAGAAAAATAACAATAGAGAATATTAAGTAGTACACAAAAAAGGGCCTTTTTCAAAAAAAGCATTTGCAATGCAAATAAATAAAAGCAATATGGAAAGCCAAAATAAATATTCACCTATTAGGGCATGTTAAGCCACCTATGTTCTTAACTTGTTTCTTAATGAGATCACACATACTACAAAAGATCTACAGGAAAAAAACTTACACAAACACAAAGTTGGCAGCACTTGGGTGAGATGGGTTTGAATTCTGGCTCTTCACACCAGCTAAGGAATACTGAACAATTAAATTTAACTTTTCAGTCCCAGCTTCATTATTTGGAAAATATGGGCACTACCTAATTTGTAGAGTTTCTATGAGTATCCAAGAAATAGTGCCTAGGAAAACCATTCAGCAAGAGGTTAAATGATACATAAATGTAATACATATTGTAAGGAGAAAGTAGGGGTGGGGAGGAAAACAAAGGAAAAAATGCTGACCCAAATTCTGAGGTAAAAGTTAGCAGGGATGTGAGAGTTAAAAAAAAATAGCACTATAAGGACAATATTCAAGGCAGAGTTTAAAATATTTAAAAGCACAGGGTGAAGAGCATCATCCTTGATATTATGTCTTCTGGAATGAACTGTGAATCACATTGAAGATTTTAATGTCTCTTCTTTAAAATCAATAAACCTGAACCAGATTTACACTAGTGCATATTGCAGGGCCCAGAAAACAAAAAGGAAACAAATTAGAAAGCAGCAATAAAACAACAACTCAATAAGAGTTTTTAGAATATAACTTTATTTTTTTAACTATAAAAATAATGTGGATATTCTCTTAATACAGCTGCTAATCTCTAGGATACAAGATTCAAGGGGAGAAACCTAAGTTAATGATAGTACTGTAAATGCATTTGGCTAAATTATAAGCCCTACAGCATATTGAATTTTTTTGTAGTTTTTTTTTTAGCACACTGAATTTAAAGTTGGAAAAATTAATCCCCACCCCAACATTGCAATATGGATTTCTAAAAATTATGATCCTTCTACTAATTAAGTAACAAGGTCTTCATACAGCCTACATGCCATGACCATAATGCCTTTAAGTGTACACAGAAATCAGTAACAAAAAAAGATATCCTCACAGGCTTGGGGCAAAAAAAAAAAAAAAAACAAACAAAACAAAAACACTTAGAAAGAAGTGAGGAGTCACTGAAGAACTCACAATAGAAATTAGAAAACACTTATAAGAAAACAATAACGAAACCTTATATAAAAAAGTTTGTGAAATATATCTAAAGCAATATTTAGAGGATAATTAATGGCTTTAAATGCTTAAAATATAAAAGGTAAGAGGCTAAAAATTAACGGGAAAGAATCTAAATAAAAAGTTAAAAAAGTCAGCACAATACATAATGAATAAAGCAAAATAAAAAAGTAGAAAAAAGAAAATAATACAGACAGTTATCAAAATAAATGCAACAGGTAACTGGCATACAATATAAAGTATCAGTAGTATCAAAAGCTGGTTCTTCAAAAAGAGAAATAAAATCACTAATCCCATTACAGGGTTAATCAAGGACAAGAGAAGCATAAATAAAAAATGTTAGATATGAAAAATGAAAGTTAAAACAAATACTGCACATACTAAAAAGATAAGAGAATATTGGTTAGAACTTTATGCCAAATACATGTGAAAACACAGATGAATTCCTAGAAAAATACAATGTATTATCTAAAGAATAAACTAGGACCCGTCCTTGAACAACTAAAGGAATTAAATAAAAAGTTAATTTTTTCTCAAAAAACAGACCTGACAGATTATAGGTGAATTTCACTATGCATCCAAGAAAAATAATTCTAATCTTACAAACACTTTCAGAGAATTGAAAAACAGGGTAAATGTCCCAGATCATTTTATAAAAAAGGACAGTTACAGGCCCATAACACTTCCTAAACAGAGATGCAAAATGCCTAAACTAAACATTTTTATACCTAATCTAGCAATGCATAAAAAAGATACAACATGACTAAGTTGGTTTTGGTTTAATTTAGAAAATTGCATACATATAATTCACTGCATTAACAGATTAAAAGAGAAAAAACAGGTTGGAAGTGACTGCGGCCTCCCATGGCTACTGGGTACTGCTGCCCCCACAAAGAATAAAAGTTAAAAAGATTTTTAAAAAAGAAAAAGAAATATAATCATCTCAATAAATGAATTTAATATAATCCAATATTTTTGCATGATATAAACTTTTATACTAGGAATAGAAAAGAACTTTTAAAATCTAATAAAAGACATCCATAAGAAAAAAAGTCATCCCTAAAGGTAACGCTTGGAAAGCATTCTTTTTATGATCAGTAACAGTGTGAGAGAATGTCCATTATGAGCACTGGAATTTCTAGCCCACAAAGAAAGCAAAAAGAAGAAATAAAAGGTATAAGGTTTGGAAAAGAATGAATAAAAACATTATTACTCACTGAGAATGATCATCTATTTAAAAATACCCCTAGAATCCACAAATAAGTTAATGGAATTAAAAAGAGTGTTTAGTAAGTTTTATAAACGCATATTTAAAAGACAAATGTACAAAAGACAACTGCATTTCTGTACACAAATGAGAGGTAGAAAATGCATTTTAAAGTACCAAGACTATACATAGGAAAGATACATAGAAAATTTCAAAACTTTGAGAAACATTAAAGAAAAGTAAAATACAAGGAAAGGTACTCTATAGTCTTCGGCATAAAAGTAATTATAAACACCTAAATGTGAAAGATAAAACTTTAAAACTTAACCTTCCCCCAAAAAAATTACAGGTGAATTTCTTAAACATGACACAAAAAGAAGAAACCATAAGATAATTTCTACTAAACTAAAATTAAGACCTTCTGTTCATCAAAGATACCAAAAACACAAATAATAAATTGGGAGAAGATGTTTGCAATACACATAAGCAACAGAGTATCAGTATCCAGACATGTAAAGAATTCCTAAGCATCCTAAGTAGAATCAAAATGTACCATATATGTATAAACATATATTTAACCTCATTTAGTGACTTGGGAAATGCACATTAAAACTATAAAATGCTATTTTGCACCTACCACATGGCAAAATTTAAATAAAAAATGGTGGGGGGGTGCAATAGCAAGGGACAGAGAAACAGCAGAACGATGGAAACTCTCATATCCAGGTGGTGAGAATATAAATTGACACAAAAATTGATACAATCATTTGGAAAACAGACTGAATTTATCTCACAAAGTTAAACATACAGACTGCGATCCTGCAATTCTACCTAAACATACCATTTCTCAAACCATCCATTGTCAACAACCTGTTGTATTTTTTATTTCCAGCCTTTTACTCATCAATATTTATGTAAAATATAATAAAAATGAATTAATAAATTGTAAAATTACTAAATTCCAAAAATGATCATGTTATTGGATATTGCACCAATGTCAAGTTTCCATAAAAATTTCTAAACAATCTCAGTTATAGTACTTACTTTGTTACAGACCAGTGAAAGTTTGCACATTAGCACTGGTCTGTGGAAGATGTTTTTAAAAGCATTGTGCTGGAGCAGTACTACCCAAAGAACTTACTGTGACAATAGAAATGTTCTATATTTGTACTGCCCACTATGTCCACTATCATATGTGTGATATTAGGCATAAATAAAAAAGAAGAAAATGAACTAACTTTTAAAATTTCATTTAAATCAAATAAAATTTAAATGTAATTAGTGATATATGGCTAGTGGCTACTATATTGGATAGTGCAGCCTCAGAGAAATTCTTGCACATGTGCACCAAGAGACATTTATACATGATGAAAGAAGACCATTAGAACAGTATTCCTAACAGGAAAAAAAAGAAAAAGAAAAACCTTTAAATAACTCAAATGCCTATTGTTAGTGGAATGAATAAATGAATCGTAATATCGTAAAAGTTTAGAATGCTTCATCATATCAATGCACATGAACAAACTATAGCTATACACATTAACATATATATGAATCTCAAAAAACATACTACTGGATAAATAAACCAGACAATAGATAAAGTGTGAATCTCTTTATATAAATTTGACAGCCAGGCAACACTGAATATATTGTTACAGAAAATGGGTTATACAACTATTTTTTAAAAATCAAGAGATCATTAAACACAAAATTCACCTAAGTAGTTGCCTCTTAGAGGAGTTGGGCATATGGGATATGAAAGCAACACAGGATAATATTAAGTCATATTGTAGGTTCATAGGTATCATTTTATTATTAAGCTTCAAAATTTACCATGTTATACTTTTTATTTTGCATTAAATATTATATAATAAAAATGTTTAATGTAAAGCTAAAGTAGCTTTTAAAAACAGTGGTAGTGAGACACGATTGTTATGAGAGCAAGGGACATCATATAATGAAAAATGCATAATTTCCTCAAAAACATATGACAATTATAAACATATATGCACCTAACAATAGAGCCCCAAAATACACAAACCAAAAACTGACAGAATTGAAGAAGAAATAGATACTTCAACAGTAACAGTTGGAGACTTCAATGCCCCACTTTCAACAATGCACAGAAACAATTAAGACAGAAAATGAGCAAGGAAACAGAAGACCTGAACAACACTGTAAACTGACTAGACCTAACAGATATCTACTGAAGACTCCACCCCAAATTGCAGAATATACCTTCTTCTCAAGTGAATATGGAAAATTTTCCAGTACAGACCATATGTGTGGCCACAAAACAAATCTCAATAAATTTTAAAAAGACTTAAAGCTGGTTATCTGACTACAGTGAAATAAAATTAGAGTTTGAGAGAAGAAGAAAATTTGGAAAATTCATAAATAGGTGGAATTTTAAACAACACACTCTTCATAATCAATGAGTCAGAGAAGAAATCACAAGGAAAATTAGAAGTACCTTGAGATGAATGAAAATGAAAACACAAAATATAAAAACTTACGGTATGTGGCAAAAGCAGTGCTAAGAGAGAAATTTATAGCTATAAATGCCCACACTGAAAAAGATGATCTCAAATCAATGACAATCTTCTACCTTAAGAAAAAGAAGGTGCAAATTAAACCCAAAGTAAGAGGAAAAAAATAAATATCAGAGATTACAAAATTGAAATTAGAACAAAAGAGAAAAATAAATAAAACCAAAAGTTTGTTCTTTGAAATAATCAACAACATTGACAAACATTTAGCTAGACTGACAAAAAGAAAGAGAGAAGACTAAAATTTCTAAAATCAGGCATGAAAGTAGACAAGTTACCACTGACCTTATAGAAATAAAAAGCCCGGCACTAGATGGCTCACTGATGAATTCTACCAAACAATCAAGAAAAAACTAATACCAATCCTTCTCACACTCTTCCAGAAATATTTACAACAGCAGAGGAGGAAAGAACACCTCCTTACTCATTCTATTATATGAGACCAGTATATCCTTATACCGACACAGACAAATCACAAGAAAACTATAAACTAATACCTCTTATAAACATAAATTCAGTAATTTTCAACAAAATACTAGAAAATTGAGTCTATAAATATATTAAAAGAATTCTACATGATAGCCAAGTGGGATTTATCTAAGGAATATAGTTACTTAGGAATTAAGTTAGTTCAATGTATGAAAATCAATAAATATAGTAGTACACCATATTATACAATAATACAGTAATAGAACAATGAGAAAAGAAAAACCATATGATCATCTCAACAAATGCAGAAAAAGCATATGACAAAACACAACACCCTTTCGTGACAAAAAGAAATAATAAAACAATCAAAAACTAAGACTATAAGAAAATTTCCTCAACCTGAAGGAACATCTATGAAAAACCCACATCATGTTTATTGGTGAGACAATGAAAGCTTTCCACCTAAGATGAGGAAAAAGAGAAGGACTTTGTTTGCATCTCTTCTATTTATCATGGTACTAGACATTTTAGTCAGGGCAACTTAAGTAAAATTTTAAAAAAAAAGAAGAAGAAAAGAAATGAAAGGCATCTAGATTAGAAAAGAAATAAAACTGTTTCTATTTGCCAATGACATGATCTTATCTATAAAAAATCCTGAAGAATCCACTAAAATAGGTAGAAAAAAAAAAGAATCCACTAAAATATTTTAGAGTTATTAAGTTCAGCAAAGTGGCAGAATACAAGATCAAAACAAACAAAACAAAACAAATAAAAATCAAAGTTTCACTTCCTAATTTCAAAACTTGCTACAAACAGCTACAGTAATCAAGACAGTGTGGTACTGACATAAAGAAAGACACATAGACCGATGGAATAGAATTGACATATTGAAATACATCCCTATATCTTTGATTCAGTTTTTTTGACAAGAACACCAAGGTCATTCAATGGGGGAAAGAACAGTCTCTTCAACAAATAACACTGAATAAACTCGATATGCAAAAGAATGAATCTGGATCCCTATCTTGCACTAGATACAAAAATTAACTTAAAATGGATCAAAGACATAAATACAAAAGCTAAAATATAATTCCTAGAAGCAAACAGAAGTATAAATCTTCACAACCTTGGATTACACAATGATTTCTTAAATTAACACCAAAAGTTAAAATAACAAAAAAAATTAGACAAAAATTAGACAAAATTAGATAAAAATTTTTGTGTATCAAACATTATCAAGAAAAGACAGCATACAATGAGATAAAATATTGCAATCTTATCTGATAAAGGTCTAGTAACCAAAAATATATAAAAATTCTTACAATTCAATAATAAAAAAACAATAAAAAGACAAATATCCCAATTAAAACTTGAGAAAAGATTTGAATAGACATTTCTCTAAAGATGGTATGTAAGTGGCTAATAAGCATATGAAAATATTTGGAACATCATTAGCCACTAGGGAGAGCAAATCAAAACCAGATGAGATACTGTTTCACACTACGATGGCTATGATAAAAAAGACAAAATAACAAATGTTGACAATGATGTGGAGAAATTGGAACCCTCATATACTACTTATGGGAATGTAAAATGGTGTAGACAATTGGAAAAACAGTCTGGCAATTCTCAAATAAATGTTAAACATTGAGTTACCATGTGACCCAGCAATTCCAATCCTAGGTATACACCCGAGAGTAACAAAAATATGTTAATGCAAAAATCTGTGCATGAATATTTATAGCAGCAGTATCCATAATAACTAAAAAGTAAAAGCAACCCAAATGTCCACAGAATACTGATGAATTGATAAACAAACAAAATGTGGCATATTCTCATATAAAAAATTATTCAGCCATAAAAGGGACTGAAGTAACTGATGCACACAACCACATCAATGAAACATTATGCTAAGTGAAAGAAGCTAGATACAAAAGGCCATATACTATGATTCCACTTATATGAAATGTCCCGAATAAGCAAATCTATAGAGTCAGAAAGTACATTAGAAGTTGCCAGGGGATGGGGGGAGTAGCAGAGAACTTGGAAGTTACTGCTAACCAGTATGGGGTTTCTTCTTAGGGTAATGAAAATATTCTAGAATTAAATGAGGTAATGGTTCCACAACATTGTGAATATACTGAAAAACACTGTTTACTCTAACATGGTATAAATTATGAATTACATTATTGTGTTAATTTTATCTCAATTAAAAAAACAAAATAGCAATCCCCTAAAAAAAACAGTACTACAGTACTAGGTTCATAGTAATTATTCAACAAATTTCATTTCTTTTTCCTTTTTGCTTTCTCATTCAAAAGATAACACATAGTCCTCACTAGGCTAGAAATACAGCTGGAGTGTAAAACCATAGCACCATGATTATTCTACGGGTAGCTCCCACTCACAGATTTCCATGAATTTCTAGTGCTATCAAATTTCTCCGTTGGTTTAAAGGCAAAGTGAAGAATGGATGACTCACAAAGTTCACTTGTCATAAGTCTAACTTCTAAAGCACTAAGGTGTTGTTAAGTTTTTGGGTACAAATCCCTGGAGCTACTAAGAACCAGTCAACACCAGTCGATTTAAGCTACACTTCAGTCCACCTATTACACATGATATTACCAGAAACTTTTCCCAATCACAGTAAAATGCTTCTTTCTTACCATTTCCCACAATATGGTCAATTTCACTGCTGCTGCTGGTACCACCTCTCACACACTTACATCACCATTGACATCTTGTTCCTTTGCTCCTCCTGCCTCACCCTTTGTTTGAGCACTGGCAGTGCTTTCTTAGAGGAGGCAAGACTTTATGTCAGATAAGTGGACTACTTCAGCATCCCAGACTGGGACAGGGTAATTTTTCAGAGAGGTTTTTCTCAGACCCACCCTAGTGGTTCCCTTTTCTCAGGGGAGTGAAGTTGTAACTTCAGGCTCTCTGCGGGACTTTTCAACCACAGAAGAGTTCCCTCTGAGTAGATTTCGTCCCGTGTTTTTCACTATTCCCTTCCCTTTTAGGGGTTTTCTTATCATTTGTCTTTTTCTGAACAAGTCATGTCACTTTGACACTCCTTTTGAATATGTTTTCTGTTCCCTGGAAAGCCTTACCCCTCTCTGCCCTCCAACCCCAAACCAGCAAACTACTCTTCATTCTTCAAATTAGAATCTTCCTTGAAGAAGACTTTCCTAATGCCCCCAAATAGGTTTGGGGCTCCTCCTCTCAGTTCTTATATTCTTTTAAAACTCTCCACTAATGCATTTGCTAGGTTGTATTATAATTTTTGGTTTTCAACATTGGCATATGCATATCCTCACTAAATTATAAATTCTTCAAGGGTAGAAGTTGTATCTTACTCATCTTTGTAATTCTAGCACCTGATAAATAGTAAGCATTCAATAAATCATTTCTTAAAATAAACTAGTGAAAGGAAAAAAAGGCCTATTAGGAGCCTTAATGTATGTTAATATTTCTTGAGTCCTACTGAGACCTTGTTATAAACTAGGAACTGTGTCAACAGCTTTGTATGCATTACCTCTCTAAATCTGCCTAAAAACTACAAGAAGCTGATAGTTAATAACCCCATATTTTCAATGGGTAAAATGATGCTTTATAGAGACTATATATGACAGGATTTGAACTCAAATTTTAATCTCCAATGCTTAGGCTGATCCCCATATTAGACTTGAAAGGGAAGGAATAAAATTGATATTAAGAAGATTGTTTAAATAGAGTACATTTAAAAATTGAGGTTGGGAATTATCTATAGTCTCCTACTAGAGGCTTCTTTGGGAGCCTTTTAAAACAAACAACTCTATGCATGACATCTCATAAACAATGGTTTCTCTAGTCTTGCTGCTTTTATACTTTATAGCTCTTTATAGGTGGTTCCCTTAGTCTGGGAAGCCCTTACCATCTTATCTTTCTGTACCTTAATATGTTGTTAAGGCATCACTTTGGACTTGAGGCCATTCTGCCAGAGACATTCTCATCATAAGAGGCTGCTTGCTGTTCCTTATAATTACTTCCCTAAAGCACATTTCAAGACATTATACTTATTTATGTACATGTCTGTCTCCCCTATTCACTCTAAATTTCTTCAAAGTTTCTTTGAAATCCCTTTTTCACTCATCTTTGTACCCATAGTGTCTGTGTAGCACAAAGCCATACATATATCAAGAAATTTGGCAAAAAAATTGGCTAATAACTTCTATGTCTCCCAGTTTGGCCTTCTGGAAGGTTTGAGGTATTATCTGCCTAACCCTGGCCAAGCAAGATGTAAAACACACCCAGACTAGCTATTGCCCATGTTTCTTCCTTTTTAAAACTTCCTCTTTCTCCACACAAAATATATTCCACTCCTTTTGGTTGCAGAGTCCTTACCTTAATTCAGGTCTGTATGACTCTTTGCAAAGCCTAAGGTCTTAATGACTACGATAGACCTTGGGCATGAACCTATGATGGCTTGGGCTAGACTTGAAGGTACAAATAAAAACAAAGTAAGGGGCTGGGCATGGCTCACACCTCTAATTCTAGCACTCTGGGAGGCTGAGGCAGGAGAATAGCTTGAAGTCAGGAGTTCGAGACCAACGTGAGAAAGAGCAAGAAGCCATCTTTACGAAAAATAGAAAACTTAGCTGGGCGTGGTGGCATGCGCCTGTAGTTCCAGCTACTCAGGAGGCTGAGGCAAGAGAATTGCTTGAGCCCAGGAGTCTGAAGTTGCTGTGAGCTACGATGACACCACTGCACTCTAGCCAGGGTGACAAAGTGAAACTGCCTCAAAAAAAATCCCCAAAAAACAAAAAAACAAGACAAAACGAAACCAAGTCAGGACTTCATAATCCTGGGAGTAAATAAACACTAAACATAAAAAGGTAACCATCTTATACAGTCATAAAAGTTAAATGAATGCACCATTAACTAAGAAGGGGAAAATTAATTCTGCCTGAAGAGGGCCAGGATGATTTGATAAGAAGTGATATCTGATTTGGAACTTGCACTAAAATTATGTTGCGGGAGGGGAGTGACTAAGGCAAGAGGCACTGTACAGAAGACAGCACATAGGTACATGCAAGGAGACCTGAAGGAGCACAACACAATCTTGAAGAGGAAGCAGTTCGGTGAGTTACAACAAAAGATAAAAGGGGAAAAGTAATGGGAGATGAGGTTGGAGGTCTAAGCTGAAGAAAGATATGAAGGGCTTGAATGTTAGACTGAAACTAGGATTTTATATAAACCAAGATAAAGGGACAACCCTGAAGATTTTTAATCAGGTTAATGACATACCAAATATCTATTAATATATTTGGTAACAACTAACTCAGGAAAAGATAGAATATTAACTAGAGTAGAGAATATCAGAGGCAGATTCATTAGCTAAGCAGCCTACTTACAACCATTCTCTAGCCAAGGAATGAACTAAGGCAGCAGCAATATGCATAACATGAAGATAGAACCCAACAGACTCAGGGGTTAGGAAGAAGAAAAATATTATAGGACCTGGTGATGGGCTGACTATTAGAGAAAAAGGAGTGGCATAGAGCTTGTGACATTTCTAACTTGGGGAATTGGGGTGAACAGGGATGACAACGTCCAAGAAAGTAGATATAAGTGAAAGGTTTGTGGAAGATGATAATGAGTTTAATTATGTAACTACCTAATTTGAAGGATCTTTGGGACTTACTGCTAACCACTCAGTCTATAACTTAATCATATACTATTGAATTATTTTGGTGTGTTTATGTGGATTTCTCAACCAATGGAAAAAATTTTTGAAGATTTTTAAAGCACACAGAAAGCCTTCATTAAAATAATAACAACAAACTCTAAGTGGGCTGATTTATGTTGACTATGATTGTACACATAAATTAAGACCCAATTTTATTATCCATTCTAGGATTAAGTGCAGAAGTCTTCAAAATTTCTAGACTACTATATACCAAAAATTCTAACATACTTACTGGCATAAAAGCAACAGAGAAAGAATAGAAATGACATTTCCTCCCTACATTTACTAGTAGCTAAATATTTGTCCTATTTGCATTTTATCCTGGAACAGTCTCCAGTCTACTTGACAAAGTGGCCCAATCCAAGTTCGGTTTTTTATTTACCATTCATAAGCACTATGGTGTCAGATATTGGCTCTGCCACATTCTGTATAACCTAAAGTAACTTAACTAAACTGGATCCTTAATTCGAATTTGTAGAAAAGGACAACAAGGCCTATCTCACAGATAAAGATTAAATGTCATATATACAAGTATTTATAACTATGGGTGGCATACAATAAGCAGCCAAATTAATATCTTTCCTTCATTTGTTCTTCATAAGAGGGGAGAAGAAACTATACATGTTTTTTTAAATATTGTTTTAATATGAACACTTTGGACATTTTAAAGTAATTTTCAAAGTTAGTAAAGCATAGTGGTTAAGAAGTCAAGTATTGAAATTAAACCTAATTTAAAATTTACTAGTCATGTAGCCTTGGTTGAGTTAGTTCACTTAAATATGTTTTCTCCTCTATAAAATGGGCATAAAAATTGTAATGAATTTGAAGGTGACTGTGTGGATTGAATGACACAACGCACATAAAGTATGTATATACTATATGCCAGTTAGTGTGCTAATCAAAAAGTTAGCTGGTATTATAACCATTATACTCTATTTTGTCAAATACTAAAGTATAATGCACCTTATTGAACAGATAAAATAGTATATTCGTATGTGTGTTTATATCTGTGTGTGGACACAGAGGAACACATGAGAAAGTCAAAGGGAACCAAGCAGTTGAATTCAACAGTCACCAAAACAATACCATAAAAGTAGTATCATCTTGTAGGAAAACATAAATGAATTTCTAATCAGAAATAAGAGACAGTGGGAAAATCACCAACTAAATTTTAGTCTTTGTAGAATAACTACCTAAGCTGTTATTTTTACATAAATTTGCATGATCACAGGAGACCTGAAAATATTTTATAAGGCATTTTCTTGCATTTTCCAAAAATAAAGACCTTAGGAATAACAGATTTTACATAATAATATTCACTGAACTAATTTTAATTTGTTGTTAAGAAAGAAATACACAAATGAACATTAATAGGTGTTTTTATTGTGCCAATGAATAATATAACAATAGCAAGTATTTTTCCCACACAGAAATGGTATTTCTTACCCGCTGATCACTTTATAATTATTCATTTCCTCTTAGCAATAAATATCATCCACTGAGCCATCCACATTACTTTGCTTGGTTTCCCTTGACCCAACAACATGCTTAATCAGAAAACTGACTAAATTATAAGTGTAATTCTTAACTAGGAAATTGTTTCTTCTGTGTTTAAAAAAAAAAGTCATAGGAGTACTGGACTGTTAACCTGCCTCTTAGTGTCATGGTACAACAATGTTTATTCTTAACATTAAGTAGTTCAGCCCCATGGGCATACTAGCTCATTAATCCAGATCCAGTAATTTCAAATGAGATAACAGCATATCCCCATTAGTCTAAAGTTCAACCCTGAATTTATCGGTGAAGTAAACCAGCAAAAATAAATTAAGACCATAATCAGATTTGGAAGGAAATGTTTGATCAAATTTTACATACTGTTTTCAAGTAGTTTTTAAACTCTTTTAGCATCATTAATTTACATTCCATCACTTAATATGTGCATTACAACTAAACTTTATTCATTCAGATATATAGATGATTCTTGGAGACAGTTCATATCACTATGTACATTTGAGGTAAAGCTGCATATATTTTAAAATAATTCTATAAGTCATGCTTTTCCAAAATCCACATAGGGCCAGGTGCAGTGGCTCTGTAATCCTAGCACTTTGGGCGGCCGAAGGGAGAGGATAACTTGAGCCCAGGATTTCGAAACCAGCCACTGTACTCTACCCTGGGTGACAGAGCAAAACCCTGTCTACAAAAAAAAAAAAAAACCCACACAGCATCCAACCTCAATTATTCTTAGCAGTATTTTCAAGTAGCTATCATTGGAAATTCCAGTCTGATGTCTATTAAACACTTGAATAAACTACAAATACATTTTTAGAACAAATAATTTTACAAAAAAATGGAAATACGTTAAATTTACTTATTTTGCACATCATATGTACCAACAGACCCAGGATCCAAAATATTTCTCATGACTTATTTCTTTTAATTAAAATAATGATCAACCCAGCACAAATAACTGTGTTTCTTTACGATCCTGGTGCTCAGTAACATCTATGGCACCTAGTTGATAATTGTGTAGATAGGTAAGAAATTGTTAGGTAACCAATCATATGGTAAGTCAAGTATCACTGAACTGGGAATTAGAAAACCTGTTCCTAGGCTGAAGGCAGAACTGGTATAATCCACAAAAGTCTACAGCAATTATTCTCAAACTTTAGTAGTGAATGGAGAATCATGAGGGAATGCTTGTTAAAGTCTAGATTCCTGAGTCCAGATAACTAAAAATTCTAATAAAGTGGATTTGGGGTATAGGCCAGTAGGCTGCATTTTAATGGGCAACTCAGATGATTCTGACGCAGGTAGCCTAGGCAGTTATTTTTCAGAGGGTTCACAAATTCCCTGAAATATATAAACAAGCCTGTAAATAATTTTTTACACAGACATCATACCCTCAAAATCCAAATATTTCATTAGATTTTCAGATTTTCGAAGGGAACCAAGACCTGAAAAAGGGCAAAGGCCACATTGCCTTAGGAGGCCCTAAATCCCAGGTTAAAATAACTCTAACCAGATACTAGATTTCCTTTATTTGTAAAATTTCCTTTAGCACTACTAGTTTGGTCTCTTTTTCCTTTCTTCAACTGTATAAGCAGTCACCATGAAGTCTTTATAAAATTAACAAATGTTAGTAAGGAAACTTTATTAATACCACAGTTTTCTAAGATTTGAGAACTGTAATTTTTCTTATTTGCTCTACTTGTAGCTATTTTTTTTTTTTTTGCCCCTGCTTAATCTTTCCAAAATTGTTATATAAATTTCACTTTACTTTTTTTTTGAGACAGTCTTGCTCTGCAACCCAGGCTAGAACGCTGTAGCATCTGCCTAGCTCACAGCAACCTCCAACTCCTGGGCTCAAGTGATCCTCCTGCCTCAGCCTCCCGAGTAGCTGGGACTACAGTCGCTCACTGCCATGCCCAGCTCATTTTTTCTATTTTTAATAGAGATGGGGACTCGCTCTTGGTAAAGCTGGTGTCGGACTCCTGACCTCAAGTGATCCTCCTGCTCTCGGCCTCCCAGAGTGCTAGGATTACAATTGTGAGCCACCGTGCCTGGCCCCATTTTACTTTTTATTTAATGTAGACAATAGAGGAACTAAACAGCTGTTTTTTGGTTTTTTTTTTAAACTAACATAATGAAATTTGATAATTTAATTTTAAAA
Organism: Propithecus coquereli; assembly: GCF_000956105.1. NCBI lineage: Eukaryota > Metazoa > Chordata > Mammalia > Primates > Indriidae > Propithecus > Propithecus coquereli. Next base: position 5,626,480 of record NW_012135858.1, read on the forward strand.
AGTATCCTTGTTTTTGAAAGGCTGGTCTAAATATCCAAGGGCATTATCAAAACAAACAAAAAAGGCTCTTTGGCTTTGTGCTTGAAGTTCCCTATAGCTTACTGATAGCTGTGAAAAATGTTTTATCTATCTGTAAGTCATATTCCCCTTTTCTTCCTCATATAGGCATATGATTCTCATCTGTCATATAAAGAAGTATGCAACTTTAAAATGTTACACAGGTACTAAAAATAAATGGCAGGAAAAACTTCCAAGAAAGGATAGAGATGTACAATCACTGAACTTTAAGTGTAACCTTATTTGCTTTAGAATAACTGGGTGGTAATGTGTGATGTGCATGAATATGCCAAGTGTGTAAAGTGTGTGCAAGTACAAGGGGAAATGCTGGTAAATTCGACGGCCTGTTAAAACCTGGTTCTCATTTTTCTCCTTAGAAAAGACCATTCATGATGGTCTGGTGGTGGCTTTTCTGGAAGTCCATTTCAAGGTACATAAGGACTTTAATGGTCATACAATCTGCTATTTTTAAGTATTACTGTCCTGAAACTTCTAAACCCACTTCAATTTCACCTAACCAGTTAGAAGGCCCCTCTTCTAATTTTTCCTGGGCCAAACCAGCACGGGGTGCTTTTACCTCTCTCTCCCTAGTTTCAGTAACTAGAGCTGAGGATCCAGAAGCCATCATCAAGGGATTCCTCATCACACCCTAGGGTCACTCCCCAAAGAAGTTAGAGAGTCCAGATTCTACAGTGCTGTCAGCCCTCCAACACCCTTGAAACTGGTATTTAAGAATCCCTCAAGGGCAAGGTAAGAAAAAATTAACACAGGGAATCTTAGCCCCAACACAGTAATTCTCAATACTAGCTATACTTTATTATCACTGCAGGGGGGCTTTCAAAAATAAAAATACCAGGGCTCCCACCCTCAAAGATTCTGATTTAAAAATCAGGGGCTTGTTCTGTGTGATTTTATCATGCATCCAGGGTCAAGAACAACTACTCTAGAACTAGGAGGAAGATATATGCAAAAACAAACAAATAGCTATTGCTTTAATATGTCTAATTGTTAAGGATGGGGTAAACAATAAATTAATGGGTGTATATATATGATAAAGACTAAATTATGTGTTATCAAAACGGGGAGTTTGGACAAATAACACAAAAAAGTTGGCCTCTCACTGTCATTTATAGCAATTATTCATAATATTTGCTTAATTATGAATTAACGATTATGAATACCATCAAATATACATCAGAGTGATTGTTAGTTTTATTTAATTAGATCACAGAAATATAAAATCAGAGTATCAAAGGGCTGGATACTCCACTCTGTCCATATACTGTATACATAGCTCAGATTAAATGAACATGACCTTATTTATAATTTTAAAGCATTTAAAAAGATATTACCAGGCCGGGCGCGGTGGCTCACGCCTGTAATCCTAGCACTCTGGGAGGCTGAGGCGGGTGGATCGCTCAAGCTCAGGAGCTCGAGACCAGCCTGAGCAAGAGCAAGACCCCGTCTCTACTAAAAAAAATAGAAAGAAATGATCTGGACAACTAAAAATATATATATAGAAAAAATTAGCCGGGCATAGTGGCGCATGCCTGTAGTCCCAGCTACTCGGGAGGCTGAGGCAGAAGGATCGCCTGAGCCCAGGAGTTTGAGGTTGCTGTGAGCTAGGCTGACGCCATCGCACTCACTCTAGCCTGGGCAACAAAGCGAGACTCTGTCTCAAAAAAAAAAATAAAAAAAATAAAAAAAAAATAAAAAGATATTACCTACCAGTAGGGTACTTTAAATATAAAACATCAAACTACAACACAATAGCCTAGTATTACATTTACTTGCATTCCCTTTTACTAAATGAAAAGCAGGAGTATGTGCCCACTGTTCCCAAAATCACTTTTTCTCTCAGTAACAGATATTTTGAAACATAACTGACAGGCCAGTATTCTTGTGCTTAACTGATACTAACTAATGTCATTTGAACATATAACTACTTAAAACATGATATAACTCCTTTCTCCATATACTATTTTCATGTAGACTCTATAAACTAAAAGATAATAAAATTAAACCATATACAGTAGTAACTTGCTTAATAAAATGAATATATCAGAAGTTAGATGCAAATGGAGTTTCTATGTGCATAATAATTTTTCATTAGTTTATAAATAAAATTTCAGAAGTGATTTACTCTTTTGTTTTCTTTTTTCTTTCTGAGACAGGGTCTTGCTCTGTTGCATGGGCTAGAATGCAGTGGTGTCACCATAGCTCACTGTAGCCTCGAACTCCTAGGCTCAAGAGATTCTCCTGCCTCAGCCTCCTGAGTTTTGAGCGTGCCACCATGCCCAGCTAATTTTTGGTTTGGTTTTTTTGTTTTAGAGATGGGGTCTTGCTATGTTGCCCAGGGCTGGTGTTGAACTTCCTGCCTCAAGCAGATGATCCTCCTGCCTGGGGCCTCCCAAAGTGCTGAGATTATGTGCATGAGCCACCATGCCCACCCTGATGTACTCTCATTTCTGATTACTATTCAAGCAATAATAATTTCTGACATCTTGAGTTTTCTTGTGTCTCTTTTAACCCAGGTTAGGAAGTCACTTAACAAACACGTAAGTACATCAGAAGAGCTATTTATTAATAGAGGAATTCTTCAGTGAAATCTTTTCACTATCTACTTTACAAATTTTGCATGATCAGTTTTTCATGTTACGAATTTCTTCAAATTTGGCACAATAATAAAGAAAAATAGTATGTCCCTAGGAGACAAAACCACAAATAGATACCAGAAAAATAATGAAAATGTAAAATACACAACAGACATTATACCCTAACTATAAATAATATAAAAATATAAAGTGGGATACTTAAAGGTTTTTCTTATAAATTAAAATGTTAATATCACCATATTATATCTTGAAGAAAGATTATCTTTATTTCTGAGATGACAGATCTAAGGTTGTAAAGCAGAGTGCTTCTTTTTAACTCCCAGCCATTATTTTTGTCTGCAGTCGGCTGCACTATCTTTCTCCTTTGCCATATGCATTGTAGGTGGGATGTTTCCTGTTGTTACTATGTCTAGCTTTGCAGACTCAACTTTCGAACAGTTTATTTACTTCTCAAAGTGTGATCCTATAATTGTGCTTTGCTGTCGCCAAGTCAAAGTAAGCTAGTAGGGTGTGTACCTAGTTTTTCTATTTAATATCCTCTTTTTGAAACAAAAATCAAACACTGTTAATCTGAAATTATTTAAACAGTAATGCCAAAAACCAAATAAAAAATTATAATAGAAACAAAGATAAAATCACCTAACTTTCTTACAAATCTTTATCTGTCAATTTAGTCTAACTCTTAAATGTGATTGGGATTCCCTAATTTATTATGAAGTCTTTTCTTATTAGGTACGCCAGGATTGGTCCACAGTAACAGGATTTCAAACAAGTGTTAGATCAAAACCATCTCAGGAAAAAAATGTGTCCTTAATTTTCCAGCATTCGTAGGTTTTCTTTTTTCCAACAACAAGCAGACTGTAGCTTAGTAAATTCAAGATAATTAAACAATTTTCTTTACTGAGGGAGAAGAACTATATAACCCTGAAAAGGTTTTGTAGAGATGAGATTTAGGAACCATAGTACCAACATACCTGGCTTCCAGGGATACTGAGCTCCCTTTTAAGAATTTTGTACAAATAGGACTTACCAAAATCCTAAAGGATTTAGTAAATGCTACATAAGAACCAAAAGAAATTTAAAGAAAATTTAAAAAGCATGAAAAAAAGTTTAAAACGTATGATTCTCATAATATATTAACTACATTCAAAATCCAAAGTTGCTGTTCCAACTTTCGAGGCACTTGCCTGACTTTCCTCCTTCAGATTCCTGCTTTATTTCATATGGCAGATGTAAATAAACTAGGAGACAGGGGACCTAGGTCCCAGACATAGCACTTGCTATATATGACCTTGGTTAAGAGACCTTTCCTGAGTCTCTATTTCCTTACCAATAAAATTGAAAGAAGGAAAAATTACATGCCTTTATTAGCACCTAGAAATGTGTGCCTTACAACTCAACGTATATCTCCATTCTCTTTATAATCTGAATACATATCCAACATTGCTTTTTCTCTTTGAGAAAAATTTCTGCTTATGAAAATAATACTATTCCCTTGACTCAGGATTTGATGCCTCTTAGCAGCCGATGTCAGCCTTAATAATTGTCTAAAATGTCCATAACTGTCTCATTTAAAGAGAATAATCTTTTTCATAAGTCATAACTTTACAAAAGCACATTTAAACATAACTTGATTTTTTTTGCAGAAATTTAAAGTGGTTTAATCACATCAGGATTTACAAAATAATATGAGTTTTCAAAGTGGGTTATTGGGTGATTAGGTTTCATGGGTCTCTGCAGAATCAATATATGAAAATACCAAAAAAGATTTTTAAAAATTTTGTATTTAGAACATATAAACATTATTTCATGTGAAAAATAGCAGGGACATTGTATATCTGAATCCAGTCAATACCATGTTATTAATATTTAAAACAAATATTGGATTATCTTTGGACAGTGTTCTAGAATAAAAGTGGCCTTTATGTGAAAATATCCATAAATGTTTACAATTATTAGAGTGGTATAATAAATTTTAAGTTTTCTTTGTTACTTTCAAAGAGAAAACTCATTATGACTTTATATAAATTCTACCTCCTAAGCCCCAATGAACATAAATCATAAATTTAAAAAATTAGACACCTATTACTTCTTTCTCTAAGTAGCCATTTATAATTCTACCTTCAAGAGATGGTTCTCAGTCTTTTGATTGTCATTGCTTATTATTTTCTGAATCCCGCAACCAAACTGTTTATCACTTTCTTTTCTTTTTTGAGACTGGGTCTCACTCTGTTGCGTGGCAGCACAGTGGCATCATCACAGCTCACTGCAACCTCAACCTCCTGGGCTCAAGCGATCATCCTGCCTCAGCCTTCTGAGTAGCTGGGACCACAGGCATGCATCACACCTGGCTAATTTTTTAATTTTTTGTAGAGACAGGGTCTGGCAATGCTGCTGAGGCTGGTCTCGAACTTCTGGGCTCAAGAGATCCTCTTGCCTCAGACTCCCAAAGTGCTGGGATTACAGACATGAGCCACTGTGCCCAGGCAATTATCAGTTTCTCAAACTGATGAATTATAGACACTACGCAATATTCTAAACAAACAAAAAACTAAAAAAACAAAAAAAACCCCATGTATTTTAAATGTTCTCTAAAATGTCAAAAAAACATAATAAACACTGTTCACCTTATAAATCCAGTGCTTTTCAAAACTTCGCTGCACAATTTATTCTTTGAAACTTGAGATCACTGTTCACAAAAAATATTAAAAATGGTGGTTAAGTTTATAGGCTAGCTCATAAAAGCAGTGAACTCATAATGAATAGTACCAGAAGACTGATAATATGAGAAATAAGGGAGTTTTTGACCTAGCTCATCAAAAAGGGAGAAAACACTACTGATAGGTATAAAAGATATTCAACCCTGAAATGTCCTAAGGGTTAGCTAGCCTAACATTTGACTTTAATTACTCTACTCCCATTTAAAGCAAATTTTTTATGTAATCTTTGGGTGAATCAACCTTAAGTGAGTAGACAAATCCAAAGGAAACATGAGCCAATAAAATTTTTGAAGAACAGAATACTACATCTTTAACCTTTACTTTGCCAACTAATAGGTTTGTTGTTTGAATTCTCAATAAGGATTAAATATAGCTTGGCTCAACACACACTGTCTGTCACATGGGGTATGTGGGATTCTAATTTTAGTCTTTCTACTGACTTTTCTACTGCCATACTTTAAAAGGTCCTAAACTTTCTGTATGTCTCAGTTTCTTTACGAAACAACGGGGATGTTTTTCCCACTATCTCCTTCAACAATAAGTAAAAAAAAAACAAAAAACAACAAAAAACATAAATCATTTGGCAAATATAAGATAATACAGAAAAGTCTACTGACTTTTCTACTGCCATACTTTAAAAGGTCCTAAACTTTCTGTATGTCTCAGTTTCTTTACGAAACAACGGGGATGTTTTTCCCACTATCTCCTTCAACAATAAGTAAAAAAAAAAAAAAAAACAACAAAAAACATAAATCATTTGGCAAATATAAGATAATACAGAAAAGTCTGACATACTCTTCAAAGAACTACAAATTAAACTGAATTGGTTTTATTCTACTTACATGAAAAATTACACAGAGACTTGACAAAACATACTACTCACTATTTTCTTTCTACAACTAATATACAGAAAACACACATAATCACCATAACAGTTAACACTTTAATATCATTCAGCATATGCCAGGCATTTTTGAAGGCATTCTATATATCTAAACTCTTTAAATAACCCTGGAGTAGGCACAATTATTAGGCCCATTTTACTAATGAGGAGACTGAGGCACAGAATGTCACAAAGCTAGTAAGTGGTGGAGTACGGATTTGAATCCAGTCTGGCACCAGAGTCCATGCCATTAAAATTTTTGCAATATTGTCTTGCAATATTGCCTACTTAATGTGAGGAAACTAAAACAAGGGCAGAAAACATATTTACATATTTGTTCACTTAATGACAACCAGCACCAAAAGCAATGCTGTGAGCTATGAGTAGAATATTTACATTAACCAAGTATGAGCATTTATTCAAATTTCTCCACCATCTGATTTCCTCAACATTTATAGTTGTCCATTTTACCGGTAAAGTGAAGAACAACACAAAAAAAAGTTGATCAGGTCCTCAGCTGCAGGAGTTCAGGAAAGCTTTAAAATAGCTTTTAGGACTAACAGATAATTTTATTTTTAAAGGGGGGGAATGTATAATATACTTCTAGAAAGATCCGAAAATATGGTTATTATTAATAGTAGAAGCAGAAGAGGAAAAAGAAAGGAAGCCAATGTTTAGTGAATGTCTACGGCATGCTAGGACTTCATATACACTCTACCATTTAACAGTCACAACTTTCAGATGTGCATCACTATACTAATTTTACTATAAAGAAACTAAAGTGCAGAACCTTAACAGCTCACCAAAGGTTGTATACTATAGAATTCAGGATATGGAGCCATTGTTCAAACCCAGGAATTTTCTCTGAAAGCTCTAAAGTTTGCCATCTATTAATAAAAAGGGTATAATGGTTATCACTGATCATTTGTGAATACTGTAGTAAGTAGAAGAGTGTAGAAACATACTGATGAGTTCAGCATTTATGTTTAAGGATAAACTTCATGATCTTTCTTCCCCCAAAGCTGTAAGGATGCAACAAAATAAAATTGTATCTGTCTCACTTTTATATTCTTTATATATGTTTTTGTATAGGTATTTATAAGCAGTGATATAATACAAAGAGATATTGCCTAAAGTGTGTTACTCAGAATGTTTTCTCTGGTTGTTAAGAGGATTAAATAAGATAATGTCTATAAAATGCTTAGTGAATGACACAAACTAAGTATTCAATAAATGTTAGTGACCATTATTAGAAATTCAGAAGAGTTATATATTAATACCACTTGAAAAATATTGCAGTAAAAAATCTTGTCCAGTATTCTTTAATCATAATATGGTTTCTAAATCTTAATTGATAAAGGAATCTTTTGTTTTTTTTTTCAGGTAGGGGATAATCATACCTGTTAACTTATCATAGAACTAGATAGAGTTCCCTGGAATATACTTTGCTAGAAAGACAGTAGAAAGTTGTAAAACAGAAGGAGCACATCAATTCCTGAATAATGTACAAATGAATCTTCACTTCTATTTAGGAAGAACACTGACCCCTTAGAGTTACTAGATAAATTCAGTAAACCATCTTTTCAAACATTCTAATAAGGTTTCCAAACATTGATGATCTATGAATCATCAGTAGTCTGCTAGATACTACATGAAGAATGAATCAATGCTAGTAATATTGTTTCATTTACAATGTTTTATATATAAATAAGTAAATAAACAAATAAGCACTAATCTCAATTCCATAGTTCTTATTTTTAGATGTTAATCTGCTTTAAAAGCATGGTCTGCCACACCTGAGAATGCCAGAAAGTTAAGCTCAAAATCACTTGATGAAGGATGTTCAATCTTCAACTTGATGCTTTGGCAGAATTTATCAAACAACAGTAAGGTGATGCACTCTGTTTATTCAATGAATGCTTGTACATATTTTCCCTCTTCCTTACAATTTAATACATCTTTGTGATTTTTTTCTTAATAAAAGTCATTTAATCCATTCATTATTTATAATGCTCTTTATATTTTGGGTATTTCGTGAACCTTCGGTTACTAATTAGATTGTTAATTACTTAATACAGACTGAAACTGGTGTCCAAAGTGGCTTAAAACTTAAGATCAATATGAAATAAAGATAATTTATTGATAATGTTATAAGTTAAATAGAAAATAATAATTAAAAATTAAATTTCTTCAAATTTGTCTTTAAAGTTCTACTTTAAGTGAGATATACCTATATATTCAAGGCTAAAATCATGGGCTAAAATAAAATAGTTAATGTAACATAGTAATTTATAATCACTCTAATTATATCAATTAACCCTAAACATAACCAAAATAAAGCTGGCATTTCTACTACTATCATTTGGAATTCTACATTTCCTTACAGCACAGAAATAATATCTTAAATGTTTATATTCTAATAACTGACACGAATATGCACTAGATTCAGAACAGCAAATTTGTGAACGTGATGCCTTCTACCCTCTACCTTGTTTGCTCCAGATATGACACTGTCCTATATCCAGGTACAAGCTGAAGGTTTTCTCAAGTTGTTCAATTGGGTATGTATTTTACCACCATTTGTTAGGATTTCCTACAACAGCCTAGTGCACTTGAAGTATGCTTTTTCTTTTTCTTAGATATTCGCATCTTAGTCAATCATACCTAGGACATTCTCTTTTGAATAGGACATTCTCTTTTGAATAGCACATTCTCTTTTGAATACATATAGACATCATTTTTAATCCTTTTTCTTTCTTTTCTACATTCTACCTGGTTATGTTTAGAATACTATGTCCACTGGTTTCCAATGCTATCATCTATGTTAAAAGGGTTTTTTTATGAGACCTGACACTGTAACCACGATTCTACGGGAAAAAAAAATTATGATTTTTAAATCGAAACAAAAATGAACTCTTTTAACACAAGCCTTTTGTAACTAATTGTAAGTTTCTCCCATTGAACATGAAGAATAATTAGTCTAAGTTTAAATATTAACCTTAAGGATAAAGAACTGCTTAGCCTATAATATCCTGCACTTTGGCTCCTACATAACTCCCTAGCGTCACCTTTTGCCATACGCTCTCTTGCTCTAGACTTCTGCCAACCTGACCTTTGTTTAACATTAGGCACTATGCTCTTTCTCCTCTCAGGACCTTTGTACATGCTGTTCCTTCTTCTAGAAAACTCTTTTCTCCATCTTGATCATGTTAACTCTTACTTGAGATCTCAGCCTAATGGATGCTTCCTCAAACAAGTTTCCCTTGATCCCACTGAACAGCTAAATACTACTACAGGCCTTCACATTAAATACCATGTACCTCTCCATAACAATGGAAATAGTTCTAAATTTGCATTTATTTGTATGATTATTTGATTAACATTGTTCTCTATTTCTAGGATGTAAGTTCTAGAAGACCAAGACCCATGTCTGTTTTTGCTCATTGTCCCGATGAGCACATAATAGGAACTTGTTGAAAAAAGACACTGGCAAACCATTGGTAAAAAAGAGATAAACACTGAGTCAATGACAACCACATAGAAAAAAAAATCAGTATGACTTTTCAGCTAAAAAAAAAAAAATACAGAGCCATATTTGGTAGAGCTTTCTAAACTTGCCAGTTTTCAAAAGAGAGAAAAGAAACTCAATTCCTGATGGTAACGGTAAACGGGATGGGCTACATAGCTACATCCTTTTGTTACTTTTAGCATTTATTTATACATAAGATTCATAGTTTTAATTATGTACTATTTATTACCAATCCTAGGGACCAACCTGGGTGTAAATTAATTATGAAAGAAAAAAAGAACCTTAGTATTTTTGCATAACATTTTTCTGCTTTAACTACAGTGTTTCCTTTCCAACTCATATTCATAATATACTAACTTCAGACTCTAAAGGACTTTCTAATCATAATTGCAAAGAGCTACTCATTTCCTTATTTTTTGGTGCAAGTTATTATTCCCCCTTTCTCTATTTATTTATTTTTTTTGATCTATGTTCTGGGAAATAAAATTTTAAAAACATAAAGGTACTGTATATTATTTCTACTTACTTCCCTAATTTACCAATTTATTCTGAGTCTTAATTCTAGCCTTCGAACTAGTAAAAATAAGCTTCCCAATCTGCTCCTACCATTGAAAGCTTTGTCTTTACCTGAATTACCCTCTTCTGTGACAACCCAGAATCTATCCTCTACCTAAACCCTGATTAACTCATGTCCTCTTTAATAGCATACTGTGATTAACTCTACAGAATTCTAATTGCTTCTTTACTAGGCATATTTACACACTCAGTCTGATGTTATTTTACAAAGGTTCTTAAAGTGTTTTTCAAGTACATGTTTCAGTCACTTAAAAAAAAAAGTACTTAGTCTCCAAATCTTCTATTTTTGTACTCTATTTAAACCATTACACCTGAATATAGAAAACATTACAGAAATGTAAAGTGACTATGCCATCTGTATTTTGAGTGAACACTGAAAAATGTGGGTCACTGATTAAAGTAATAAAAGTTTATCTTAGGCCCATATATTGTATCTTACCTCAGACTGAATCTATCTACCACTTTAAAACTGACATCCTTTACCACCACCAGCAGCCCAATGTATATTTTCCCAGGATAGTGACAAGTATATTTTTCAGTAAGAAGCAAAATATTTAAAAATCAGGATAGATTATATCCATTGTTCCTTCCTCAATTGTCTAGGTAGTTCATTGTGTTAGATAAAGTTAGATCAGTATAACAGGCTTTATTCTGTAGCAAGCTATGATTGTTGGCCAAGACTAAATTCTCTTCAAGATATTCTGGGGATATATTCATGTAACCACAAGGCTAGGACTGCAATTTTCCTGGATCAATTTTTTTCTCATTTCTATAATACATAAGAACATTTTTTCACTAAAAAATTACATGAATACAAGCTTATTGTTAAAAGTAAATCCAAGTAAATGCTACAGTATACATAACAACAAGAGTTCTTCAAACTGCCAGTATCCCATACACATACTTTCTGTACACCAAAGATATAATTTGGTACATATCTTCTAGATCTTTTCTTAATGCATATATATGGCATACACTTTGTGTATATATGGTATATAAAGTATAAAATATGTATTATACATGTGCAAACATTTCTATTCTTAAACATTATATACTATTGTGTACATGTATGTTTTATATAAATGGGATCATACAGTGAATATTATTTCGTGACTTGCTTTTCAACCTAGCTTATCTTGGAGATCTTTCCACGTATTAACCTACAAATGTAAATTTCGCATGAGCTTTTTAGCTCCTACCTTCAGATACAATTGGTAGTATTTCCTAACTTTTTATCTTACATTATTTCAAAATAAATGAACTGTATTTCTCAGTACCCAGAAAAATGAGTCATGCAGATCTTTCCATTGTAATATTTCTTAATTAAAAGATTTTACCAGAAATTCATTTGATATGATTTTTCATCTTCCCTAAATATGTTGTTTATACCTGCTATAAATTTAGACTTCAATAAAAAATATGTGTATATAAAGAATGTATATTTAGCCAATCAAGGTCTAAAATTAATAAAAACTAAAATTTAGTTTTATGAAAAAGTTAGCAATATAGCAAATCTGCCTATTAATTAGAAAAATTAAACACACATACAACTCAAGTCAATTTCTGACTGGCCAAGGTAAACTGTGTGAAAACAGAGAAGCTGCTGAAGAAATGTTTGTAAAGAATTCTTAATAACTTTAGGAAGAAAAAAAGTTTTCACAACAGTTTACCAACATACTTAAAACAACAAGAACTGACGCCCAGATGAGTAATATAAGATTGTATTAAAATTTGTGTTATGTGGACCTAGACTCCTTTCATACCATAAGAAACTGGAGTAATGTGACTGTTAGTTTTATTTTCTAATAGATGACATATTGCTATGTTCTTCAAGCTGGAAAGAGGATTCAAATAAATTGAACAGCAAAGTAATATCTACTATACTTTTATCAATTTTAAAACAACTAAGCTAGACTAATTAAGATATACAATAATATAAGCTGTTGGGTTTTATTACCAAAAGAAACTGTTAAAGAAAAATGCTATACTACTTCTAGTAAAAACTAAGTTTCATTTTATACTTCCATGAAAGAATTAAAGGTTAATACCACTTAAATGAAAAAAAGTATTTTTAGGAGCAGTATAAGAAAGCCTATGGCTACACAAAATCATTGCTATCATTATTTGTGATATTTGTAGCTAATATAGGCTTTCTGATATTTAGTAAACTGAACACTGTAGCTTTAATTGAAGTTTGAATGTTATAAACAGTTAGATGTCTGGCTCTGGCCTGCATTCTAATACCATCAGCAGAACAGAGAAGGGAAGCATAAACAAACCTTTTAACTAGATTACAGTCTCTAAAATGGCCAAGAAATCCTTCAGCACAAACTCCAGTGTGACAAATGTGGAAGAAGGAAAATGATTTTGGAAAAATGCTAAAAAAAAGTCTCTAAATTTGTTATTACAGGGACATGTATATGATGTTCTAAATATTTTGATGTCATTTAATATTCATTGATGATCAACTTTATATTTTATTTTCCAAATAAACAAAAATTCATTTTATCTTACATAGCAGCTGTTTTTCAGATCAGCATATCCCAAGTAACAAAGCTATTTAAAAAATCAATATTTTCTTCTATGGAATGTGGAATACTTTTCTCCCCCAATAACCGTGAGTGTATGAGTTACTATTTTTAGATATATTTAGACATAATATTAAGCGCATATGGATTAAGTTAATTCATGGCCAACAGATTAGTAGATAGTTCTGGACTCAAGGTATATAAAAAACTATAACTGTGAATAAAAGGATAAATGTAAATATAATTTAGCATTCAAACATTCTGGGTTTACTTCTAACTTCTGAGATATAGACATTAAATTTTTTAAAAAAGCTACACAAGAATGTAAGTTTTAACACTAGCATCACACAGAAAATTTTCCTCTTATCGCTTGAGTCTTGGTTGTTTGGCAAAAGAACTCAGTGAAGCATGGATATACAAAAATTTCTCACCACTCCAAGGTTGGGGACTGATTTACACAACTCATTTTAGTCCTTTAAAACAATGTGTTCTAATAATCTACCCAATGACACAGAATTTAATTACTAGTTCTCTAAGAAAACGTTATATAGGTCAACTGAAATAAGGACTTAAATCAAAATTTGTCAAAACTTTGAATGAAGTATAAGCTTCACAAAAGGTTCAATATCATTGGCGATTTTCTTTTCCATTACATCCAGCTACCTCAGAAGATATATCTTAATATTTGTTAAGCCTGGATCTCACCTTGTCTCTTTGAAGAGTTATACTGAGTCATTCCAACCTCTGAGATATTACATGATAAAGAAATACCTCAGACAGAAACGCTGAAGACTTGGACTCTTTAATTTTAACTGAATTACCTTTAGGTGATTTATGAAAATTATTTGCAACCATAAACTTATACTATCGCACTGATTATTCAGATTATTCTTAAAAGCAAGAAACCCTTTGCAACAAACTTTTCTTTATAATTTATAACAGATAATATAGAATATTTCTTTAGCACTTAAAAATATTTCCAAACTATCCAGGTCATAATGCCATGGCATAATGCTTACAGGATGACAGAGTCGATACAGGTTGAATATCCCTTATCCTAAATGTTTGGGACCAGAAGTGTTTCAGATTTCAGATTTTTTTGGACTTTGGGATATTTGCATTATGTATCAGTTGAGCATCCCTAATCCAAAAATCCAAAATCCAAAATGCTCACATGAGTACTTCCTTTGAGCATTATGTTGGTGCTGAAAAATTTTCAAATTTTGAAGCAATTTGGACTTTTGGATTAGGGATGTTCAACCTGTGTGAGCTTATAATATGAATGCATATTTACTTAGGATGGACATAAAAGTCACTTGATTAATAGAAAAAAAAATTTTAATTGCTCTTTTCCCTTAAAAGTGAAGGATGTAAAAATCAACTCTGGTTAGCTATGTCAAAAATTATTTTAATTCAATAGCTGTTTTTAAGAACAACTATAAGAGTCCACTAAACTTAATCCTATATATGTAATACAGTAATTATGAAAATGTTGTATGATACAGTCCAGAAGGTAATGTATACACATGCCAAAGCACTAGACAACAGAAACTCCCCTTTGTTTAGAGGTTTTCCACTACCAACATATCTATATAAAAAATTTTATAGTAAATATTCATTGGATTACAAATCGTTAGAACCTCCAAACTTCACGTAACTCCTGCTAAATGTAACTCCATGCGAGTTAATGAAGTTCAATACATAGAAGACCCAAATGTCATTTTCGGCCACACAAAGAAGACTGACCTTATGTATATTTTAAGTTGCACAGTGGTCTGCATCTACATTCCTAGTAAAGGATTGGGGTTTTTTGTTTGCTTTTCTGTCCTTGTAAACTTTCAGAAATTTTCCATCGGTCTATCAATAAGCTACTGAGGCTATGATTTTACTAATGCTTACAGGAGTACAGATTGATAAAAACTCTTTACCGTGATTGTGTTTTGAATTAGAAAGTATCATGAATTTATCGGGTTGGAGTATATTGCTAATTTATAATGATAAAATGCATTTGGTTAGTAATTGGTTTCCTCATATGTAACTTGGGGACAATGATGCAAAGTTCATAAGACCACTGTAAGGACTGGGATTGATATATTTATCACAGTGTGGGGCACTTATAATCAACTATGATTATTACGAAAATAGAAATTTAAAAATGAAGAGATCAGAATTTTCCACACAGGGGTCTATTTATCCTCACAACATACTGCACCAGCAAAGGCATACCCTCTTTCTTTTAAGTTGGGAATCAATACTATTGTAAAAATGTATACTTTATGGAGGGCAAGGTGAATCCAGTACTTTTTCTCTCTAATATATTTTTCAAATACATATGAAAGCCACGACACGAATTGAGGTAGGATTCTTTGGTCTTGTAACATCTATCTACTAAAAAACTTTCAATTTATTTTACTACAGCTATAGAAATAATATCACAATAAAGATTAAAAATTACAAATTATTTGGAACTAGAGTTTGGAAGTTTCTTATGAGGACCTTGGAACAATGTATCTGTCATATACAAAAGATTTCAAAACTCCTAAATAGAGTATACTAATTATTGTACAATAATTAAATCATGCTGTTTGATTTGATTAAAATATGATAGAAAATAGGTGAAAATTCAAAATGAAAATGTACAATGTCTTCGATGAACCATGAAAGACAACCTGTTATATGAGATGTAAAAAAGAAAAAAGTTAATTTTGAGGGAAAAAAACAAATTTAAGTTTGGAGAGGTTGGTTTTTCTTTTTCTTTTGGAAAAATTTAATGAGATAATGAATAGTGTTGGTTATCTTAAACTAAAATTATAGTTAGCAATAAAAATTCAGCAATGGTAGCCACATAGACTATTTTCTTGGTCTAAAATGAGTAAACTATATACAGAATAGAAATCCCTAGAATATAGTATTAAGTGGAAAATTTTTCTTTTTATTTTTCTAATAAATGTATTTAATAAAATACAGCAATATCCTTCTTAAACGTGCATTTTTCCACCTAACAGCATCCATTTAGTTAATGTAAAAATTTATTTAGGTAGAAATACCAAAACAAAGACATGACCAATACACTCGTGGAATACAGTTAAGATACCTCTTCACATTAAACTCCAGGGACCATCTTTGTTTTTCAGATGCCTAGCACAGTGCCTGACAGACAATAGATGATTAATAGATGTTTAATGAATAGCTAAGTACAATCTGTTTTGCACATACATTCAAAAATCCAGACAAGTTTGCAAAGATACATTAAGTTGGACATAGGCTTTCTGGCTGACTTCATGGGGTCCCACTGATGACTAGGAGTAAATCTTCATATCCATAGAAAACTGGAAAGTTGATAATTGTCTGGGTAAGGACCAAAAAAACAAAGTCAGGGAA
Organism: Propithecus coquereli; assembly: GCF_000956105.1. Taxonomy (NCBI): domain Eukaryota; kingdom Metazoa; phylum Chordata; class Mammalia; order Primates; family Indriidae; genus Propithecus; species Propithecus coquereli. The sequence continues at coordinate 5,642,769 of NW_012135858.1, forward strand.
ACATGTCACCTAAGTAACAGTTGCTTTATAGAGCTGGTAAAAGCAGCCTAATCATTCCAACAACCTATTGCACCAATCACTCAATGAAATGAAATTTAAGTACATCTTGAACATTTACTAGTATTTTTTTAAGTGGAACTTTTTTGATCACCACTTATTCAAAACAATTCACTTCTGTCTAATTTTATCCTGCATAAGGATTAGAAGGGAATATGTTTTACTTCTTGAGAACTATATTGTTATAGTATTTAATATCACCGTTAATCAGAAAAAGTGTGAGCCACAGTAGAAATAAAAAAAAAATTCCTGAGAAAAAAATTTTCAAGGTAGTGAAAATTATAGCAAGGAGGAAAGGAAAAGGGAGTAGAGGAAAGGAATCTCACATATCAGAGTAAATAAATTCAAATATGTCTAAATCTAAAGCTAATATGGATTATGACAAACAACCAGTAGGGCATACTATATACCAGGCATTGTGCTGACAGTGAGGTATATAAGTATTAACAAGATAAAAATTTTTGTTCTTAAGTAGTTCATAGGGCAAAAAGCACAGTATTTATAGTACGACATGCATTCTGTTTCTTCTTGTAAATATGGGACCTTAATACAAGAGTAAGAAGTTTATTTCCTGATTAATTGGAAGTAAAGGGGAAATAATAAGCATTAGAGAAAATTGAAATAATTCTCAAAACAGTAATAGTCTACAATAAAGTTAAATTAGTATTCTTAAAAAATCAACAAATTATTGAATTATAAGTGGACAAAGTTATGGCTTTAAAGCTATTTACCTTAATATTCTTAGAAGAACATGCCTCCATATAAAACCCTTAAATGCTATACACAGAATTGTCCATGACATTTTAATTTGACAAAGGAAAATAAGGTAGTGTAGCATATGATCGTCAAAAGACCCGAGTTCTCAGGTTCCTGCTCTGCACTTACAGGCCTTAGAACCTTGAGCTCTAAACTTCACCAAGACCTCTAAACTTCACCAATAAGTAGAGTTGAATAAAATGACCTCTAAGATACCACCTAGTTGAAAATTTACAATCCTAAAATATCGATAGACCTTAATACTTAAAAAATAAGCCATCAGCCATAATAAAAATACAATAAATGATTTTCTAGACATAAATCATTATCCAACTTAGAGAAAGTCTGGAAGTAACCATAAAGGATTAACCTGGGGGTGGTGGGAAAAGGAATGGTTTCAAAGGAAAGTAGAAACAAAGTAAGTAAAGATTTTAAACTAAAGACTGTACATTTTTATTCAGCTGCCTGCTGGGCAACCACCACCCCAATTACCTACATAATTCACTTAACTTAAAATTTAGTCTTTCACTAAATTCTGCAGTCTATCTCTTACATTAAGGTTGCTGAGGTTTTAAGGTAAGAACAAGAATTAGGTGAACCCAGAATAGTAATAATTGACATTGGGAGGAAAAACTTGAACTTGGCAATGATTTCTGCTTAAGTGCACCAGTTACACCTCAGAGAAAGGTAAGAAATTGTTCAAATTTATAACAAAAACAAGGAAAATAAGACCATATTGCTTACTACTACATAGCTTTTTTACCTCCTGTGTGTAAATGTCTACTTTTGCGCACAGTTGGTAATTAAAATTTTACAGAACAAGTTTCTACATATGCAATGCTTTTCTGTCACTAAAACTTAAGTATGTTATGTCTTGGCCTTACCATCAAGAAAATAAAAAATTACAAGTATTATCATGTCTGTATAATATTTATGTGAAATATCCTTCTAGATTTATATTTCTTCAATCCTTTCTAGTTGATCAAATTGCTGTTTTCATATTGCCAGTCTGATCACAAAATTGCTGCTTTACAGAAGAATATTTTTTGCTGACATAAATTATGGGATCAGAGATACCAATGCAGTTACAAAAAAAAAAGGGTGTGAGAGAGAAACAGAAAGAGAGAGAGAGAGAGTGTGTGTGTATGCATGTGTGCATCCATCTTCAAGGAATGGATAAAGAAATGTATAAGTGAAACAAAATACCACTTTCCAATACAGGCCCTAGTAAAAGGCCTACATCAGAAACAGACTTTCTAGTGTTTGTGAAATAAAATACAGCACTGAATTTAAAAGCTATTCACTAAGAACGTACCATGTAAAAATGGAGAATAGTGATTTTTATCAATATTGTTACTCTATAAACCTAAATCTGGATTTACCTTTCAATCTATAGCTAACTACCATTAATATACTAACTACAATTTCATGATGTCTTTGGCTCATGAAAATATATTTTTGAAATTTGTATTCTTTCACATACAGTGAGCAATTTGGTTCAGTACCCCAAGAGATGAAAAACTCATCTCAATTTACAACAGTAAATAAATAATTCAGTTAAAACTGAAAGTGGTACCAATCCAACAAACTATTGATGGAGAGGTTTGGCCTTCCATGCCGCCAGAACAACATAAAGTTTTCAATGGGAATTACTTGTTCAGACAAGTTACAAAGATTACAAAAATACCCAGCTTAATTATAAAACAACTAATATTCTTATCTTATGGAAAATAAGTATCAGGAACACATATAGGAATAGACAATACCAGGGGCATTTAAACTTTAAGCATTTTGGAGCTTTGAACTTTATGTACTGATACATGAAACAAACATTTAACAAAAAAAGCAACAATACAAGTCAAAACCTAACCAAAGGCCTCTATCAACTAAAAATTTGAAATTTTCTATGCAAGTCTGACAAAACAAAAAAATGGAATACTAAACCCCTAAAGCAAAAACCAATCAAGTCTTCCAACACTGAAGTAAGTCAATATCCAAATCACATACAGAACCAAAAAGGGGAAAACACTCAGGTCTACAAATGGATAAGCAGTTCCAATACAATCCAGATCCCGACATTTTCCCACTCAGAAACAAATGCAGTGGAGCTTTTCCTAAGGAAAGAGAAAAAAGCTCCCCAAATGAAATTTTTTAAGTGACATCTAGAAAGTGTGCCTCTTTCTGTCTCTTTCCCTGGCGCCTCATTGGAGGAGGGAGGGGGTTGTTTTTGTATTCTCCCCCACTGGAGCAAGACACAATCAGATGTTAGCTGGAGGAGAGAAACCACTTTTGACAACAGCAAATAAAAATAAAAGTGCCCTTCCTTCCCTGACAGGATGGGCACCCCACCTCACACACCCCTCCCTACTCCAACCCCTCCTTCACTCCCCCCCCAGCACCACCCCCTCCCCACCCCGGAGCTCCACTGCGTATGTGGTTTGGTGCTACTGTTGCCCCGGAGTGAAAGTCAGAGCCAGAGGAAGGCAATGAAGCCCCCACAGACACACTTACCTTTCCTGCCCCCCACTTTTGAGTGCCTTCCCTGGAGCTGTGGAAGATGACACAAAGGGTAATAAAGGGGGGGAGTGGAGGAGGAGGAGGAGGCGAAGGAGGAGGAGGAGAGCTGGGGAAGTGGCTGCTCCTGGGTGTAGTGAGATGTCTCCAGCCAGGGCCAAGCAGCAGTAGCAGTAGCAGCAGCAGCAGCAGCAACAGCAGTAGCAGCAGCAGCAGCAGCAGCAGCAAAGGGTCTGTGTTGCTAAGAGGCTTTTGGTCTCTTTCTCTCCTCCTCTCACGGCCAAAGAGGAGGAGGGTGGAGGGGGCTCGGGAGGGAGGCGAGTTGGAGGGGTGAGGGGGTAGGAGTCGTTGGGGGTTTTCGAAGAAGAAGAAACTCCTTCTCCTTCTCTCAGGCTCAATCTCCCTCTCAGGGCTCAGGGCTGGAGGGTGGGGGAAGGAACTCAGCCGCCTTCCCCCCACCCCCCTCAATTCAAGGTTGAAGTGGGGTAGAATTAGTGTCCTGTCCCTTTAAAAATAGAAATAAAAGGTGCCCCCCCTCTGCCACTGCCTCTCTCTTCATCATCAGCTGCTGCTGCTGCTGGGGTCTCTCTGCTTGGCGGGGGGAGGGGGGGCTCGGGTAGAAGAGACGGGAGGCACTCACTGCGCATGTCCCTTTCTGACGGGAGGCTGGTTGGTTGAAGGCAGGAGGAGGGGGAGGGGAGGAAATGAGATGTTTTCCCAGAAGGCTCCGAGGCGCCCGCGACCCGGAAGACATTGTAGCACGGGGTAGAGGGGCGGGGGCGGGAAGGAGGAGGAAGTTGCTACTCTTTAACACCCTCAGGTCCCTCCTCCCTCCTAAGAGAAAGTGGAGGAACGGAAGTGGGCGTGGATGGAAGCGAAAGGTAGTCACGTGTTGGGGCGGGAGGGGGGCGGGGTGAGAGAGGCGATGCGTGCGCGGGGCATGCCGGGAGTGGTTGTGTACCGTTGGCATCAGCAGGTGAAGCTGAGCGGATGACGGGGTGAGACAATCCTGTGAAGCGGTTACTGTAGTCGCTGGTTCCCCGCTTTGCCCTAGAAAAGCCAAGCTTTTCTGCGAGAGGTAATGTGGGGTAGGCTAACCTCAAACGAAGGCCAGTGCTAAAAGGAGAACCGAAAGGAGAAGGATGTAAGGCTTTGGAGACTGGGAATGTGGGAAGGCGGCAGGCTTGTGTAGGCCGGTTAGGCCTGGACCGGGCGGGCCCTGACTGGTGGCCTCCCCGTGAGCCTGCCGACGAATCTCTGACAACTGCAGGGAATCCTGAGGAGACTAGCTCTGCGACGGGGTGAGGAATGTGACGGTCCGGGTGTAAGAGAGAAATGAATCTGTGGAGCCTGAGCAGTTAACTCTGATCACTGCAGAGAGCAGGGGAAATATCCAGGGACCGAGACAAGCCTGGTGTGTGAATTTTAACCATATCCCTCAGATACATTGCTTATAACGGGTATGGCGCCCTTCGTTCCTTACCTCACAACCCTCCCTGGAGTGGCTTTGGAGGAGGAGCAGACAGGGAAGTCTTGGGTGGAATTTCCCTCCATGTCTTGAGTTGTTGCTGCAACGCAGAGCCTCGTGCCCGTTCTCAGACAGGGATGTGGGAATGTGTAATCTTTGATGTTGAGTTTTACAGTTGGTGAAGAGAGAAGGGACAGCATCATAGTTTTCTCTTGCTGTATTGTAGATGAGAGTTTTAAAATGGGTGTTTCATCTTAAATTTCTTAGGGTACTATCCTTAGCTTTTGAGCGTTTGGTTTCTACCCATTTTTGGTGAAAATGTTTCTATCATAAAATCGGAATTCATTCCAAATATTTAAGAAAGGATTTATAAATTTATATAGTAGATCTTTTATAGTAAAATAGTACTTTTTCACATTCATTTCATACATTTTTAATTTAAAACATTCCAATCTTTCAGTTACCTTTCATGAAGGTACTTTGAAGGATCAACACCTGTGTACGTGTGTACTTTTTTTTTAAACTAGGAATCAAAAATTCCTCATGTTTGTCGTGTTGGTATTATTTAATTCTGTAGTGTGAGTTCTTTAGAGTGCACTATCAATTAAAGTTACTGTTTTTTTTTTTTGCATTTTCCTGCAAGTTTTGGCATTGGACCCTATTCATGCATTATTGCCTGGTGTTTACTGCCTTCTGTGTGTACAGTAATCGTATCAGATGGAATCAGAAATAGACACTGGTGCCTTAAAATTTTCTTTATATGAAAACCAAATGTCTACCATTATATAATGAAAAAAATATACCAATGCAATGAATGTGCCTTAGATACAATTTTGAAATCTTTTTATAGTAAAATACTAAACAATGGCACAAAACATAGATGTGTAGGATAATGAGTAACTATAAAGTGAACTCTGTCACCACTGCCACAGTCAAGAATTAGAACTTTGGTGGCACCTGAGAAACACCCTCACCCCATCCATTCCTGATCATTCCCCCTTCTCACTTTTCCCAGAGGTTAACACTCTCCTGATTTTTACGATTATTTAGCACTTTCTTTCTAGTATTTTTTAACCACCTATGTCAGCATTCCTAAATAAGGTACATTAGTTATGCCTATTATGGATTATATATTACGTACTTTGTGTTTTTTTCTTCCATGCTGCTGAAATTTAACTCTGTTAGTACATTTAACTGTAGTTCATACATTTTTATTGCAATATAGTAATGTCTATAGTAGAGTAAGTCTTATTAGGAATAAGCCACGATTAATCTTACTGGTCTAATATTAATAGACATTTAGATTGTGTTTAGTTTTTAGCAATTATGAACAGTGCTACCATGAATGTTCTTATACATGTATTGTACCTAAGCATGTATTTTTATAGAGTACATATATTTATTTTCAGCCTCGTTAGATTGTGCCAAACTTTTCCAAAGTGAATATGCCAATTTATATTCTCATAGCAGTATATTGATCTTGATCTATCTATATGACAGATCCCTTTATTTCTGCAGTCTCACCAACAGTTAATTTTCATTTTTGCCAACTTGATGAATGTAGCTTTATCTTACTGTTTTAATTTACTCTGTCCTGCATACTAATGAGTTTGTGCACTTTTTCTAAAACTTACTGGCTATTTCGATTTCCTCTTTCTAGGATTGTCTTTTTAATTGTCTTTTTAGATCTTCGTGCAGTTTTTCTATTGGGTTGTCTGTTTTACTCAAAGATTGTAGCAGTGTGGCAGATATCTTCTCTGTGCTTAGAACATTACTTTCTTCCTAGATAAAAATTTATCTTCATTGAGGTCTTTACTAGCTTACATGCTGTTATTGTTGTTATTTCAATTCTGTATGTAATTTTAACTCCAGGAAACAAGTTCTACACCTGTGGTATCCAATACAGTAGGCACCAGCTGCATATGGCTTTTGAGCATTTGAAATGTGGCTGGTGTGACCAAGGAATTGAATTTTTAGTATTATCTAGTGTTGATTTAAATTTGAAAACTGATACTTAATTCAGTTACTGTAAAACTTTTTGTATGTTTGGAAAAAATTGGACGCATAAATCTGCTTTCTCAACTGTAAATTTTATAAAAATATAGACCAAGTATTTTCTGATGACAATTTCGCATCTGAATTGTGATGTTCTGTAAATGTAAAATCAACACTGGATTTCAAAACCTTAGTATGAAAATACCTCAACTTTCATAATGATTTCATGTTGAAATTATAATTAATTTCATCTTGTTTTGCTTTTAATTTGGGTACTAGAAAATTTAAAATTACTTACGTGGGTGGTATTATATTTCTGTTGGAGAACACTGTTCTCTACCACTAATTTTGAGTTAGATTTCTCTAAATGTTTACCACTTTTCTTTGTTCTTAACTTGCTGCATCTCTGACTTTTTTCTTGGGATCTTTTTCCATTTACTTTAATGTACTCTTTAAGAGTTCCATAATGCAGAAATTCTGATCAGTTCTGTTAATTTTTTGCTTTTAATTTTTTGTTTTTCCTTCAATCTTGAAGAATGCTTTAGGGGATATTGTAGATTTGTGGCTATTTATTTCATCTACACCTTGAAGGTAACATTCCACTGTTTTTGGCTTCCATAATTGATTTTGAGGCATAAATTGTCCATCTAATTCTTACTGTGAAAGAAAGCTGTCTTTTAAAATTCTGCTATTTTGCTCTGATCTTTTTGTGTGAAATTTTTTGTCCTTATATTTACTGAGATTCTTGAATCAAAGCATCAGTATCTTTTAAAAAAATATCAGCTATGTGCATTCTTAACTGTTTCTAGTTACCTGTTGAAAATTGCAATCTTGGTTTTTGTTGGGATAGTACAGTCATCCCTCATTATCCATGGGGGATTGGTTTCAGGACCCCCCTTGGATACCAAAATCTATAGATGCTCAAGTCTCATATAAACTAGTATAGTATTTACATACAACCTACATACACCCTCCCATGTACTTTAAATCATCTCTAGATTACTTACATCCCAATATGATGTACGTGCTGTGCAAATAATTGTTATACTGTATTTTTATGTGTACTTTTAATTATATTTTTATTTTTTAAATATTTTTAATCCACAGTTGGTTGAATCTGTGGATACAGAAGCCCCACTATATTTATAGTTCATTTGTTGTTTGTAACAGATAATTCCAGTTTTTAAATTTTTTGTGTCTATTTCTGCTGGCTAATGATTTTTTTTCCTTGTGTGCCAATTGTATTTGAAAATTATAGGGATATATAAGTCCTAGGATAATGATATCTTTGTTAAGGTGCATTTTTCTCGGAAAGATGCCTAAGGGTGCTGTCTGTCCCACATCACTTTATTCATGTTTAAGATTTGGGTTTTCTTCTGTTATACACTTGACATTAAACAGGGCTTCAAGTACATATGAATTCTACTTAACTGCAATTTTCCTTTATACTAATGATGTTGCACGTAAAGTGATGATGACTTGTCTGGGTCCCAGCTTTGATGGACCCTGTGTTTTTACCATAGTCCACTTTGTTTTTTTTACCACTTTTTACCGTAGTCCAGGAAAGCCTCCAGTGGCTCAACCTTCTTTCTCAGCCTTTTCTTCTAGATAGGCAAATGTCCTCAAAACAAAAGTGAGTGGGTGCGTGGTTTATTTTTGGTTCACCTTTCAATAGATTTTGGAATGTAATTTAGGGTAATGACTAATCACTTTATTATGCCTTATTTCTTTCATTTTTATTATGAAGTTTTTTTGTTGGTCTCAGCAGGAGTGTTGGCCATTACCATAAATAGAACCCTCATCCTTTCTTTTCTTATTTCTTTTTGAGATTTGATTTTAAGATCTTTACGCTTCTAGTCAAAATTGTATGTTTTAACTTAACTCATACATTAGTTTTAAATGTTTTAAATCACATTTGCCTCTACAATATAAGAAACCACATTAATAAAATTAGAAAATCTTTTTAAGCAGTTTGTTTTTTCTCTCTCCCTTATTATTTTCAAAGGTAAAAGAAACAAGAACACACGTTTAAAGTTTCAACTACTTCTCTGTGGCTTATTAAAAACAGCTTGTACCTCTTTGTCACAGGTTAGGTTCTCCAGAATATTTCCCATCAGACTAGCACCGTGGTGCACCAGAATGGTTGGGCCTTTTCCTCCTCACTTTGCTTAGTCCTAGGAAGGGTGCAATGTAGGAGAAGGTGACTGCTTCAGCCCCCATTTCTCCCGTCTAGAGGCAAACATTTTTAAAGTTATTTTGGATAACTTTAAAACCCTGATGTCAGTATCTTTAGGTATTTGGTATTTACCTTCATATCTCTAAATAACATATTTGTATCTCTTGTCTTTTAAAAAATTTTAGACATTACCTTTTGACATGTTACTATGGATGATATAGATTTAGCTTTTTTTCACAAACACCACAGCCATTCCCCCATCTTCCCCCTGCTCTCTTAGGTTTTGCTATATAACCATTCAATGTTTATATAGTTTATAAATATTTGTCATTAGTTCAGTCCCAAGCTGCTAATTGTTAGCATATTCTGTCCACATATTCAGAACTATCAAGTACTTTTATTAGTTTAGCCATCATCAAGAAATTTCTCTTAGAGCATTCTGATCTGTGTCAATTTAGGCCCGTTGCTTGGCATGGTTGCCACTTGTGTATCCTCTGTCCCATGGTGGATTCCCTGTTTCCTAGATCCTATGTACTCCTTTGACTTGTATACTCCCACATTTTGGTTTATCATGGTCTCCAGTAGCTTGCTGAATTTGCGCTACTGTTTTGAGGCATCATATTTGTGTAAGTGTCTTTATTGTACCGCAACTGTTTGTTTGGCTGGGTGTAGGATTATAAGTTGGAAAATGTTTTTCTTCAAAATTTCCAAAGAATTTTTAGCATCTGCTGTAAAAATTTGCAGCCATTCTAATTTCCAACACTTTACACATCACTTTTACTCCCCTTTGGAATCTATTTCTGTGAAGCTTGTAGAATCTTCCTCTTTGTTGTAGCTAGAGTTCTGAAATGTCACAGGTGATTTGACTTATTATGAGTCTACAGTAATCCCTTTTGCCATGCATTTTATGAGTTCTTTCAGTATGACAATTTGTATCCATCAGTTCTAGGAAGGTTCCTGATTTTTTTTCTTTAGTTTTCTTGTCGCTTTGTTTTTGGTTTTGGAGCTCTAACTAGACGTTCTACTTCCTGGACCTATTCCTTTTCTCCCATTTTTCATCTTTTTTTCTTTTTTTGCTTTACACTTTGTGGAAAATTTACTTTTTTAAGCCTTTGAGACTTTCATTTCTGCTATCATATTTTTAATTTCCAAAAGCCCCTTTAGGTCTTTGTATTTAATACATTCTGTTATTTTTTTCTTATCTATGAATTAAAATTTTTACGTTTTCATTTTGAAGTTTATTTCTCCCTGCTTTCTCTATTTTCTCCAAGTTATTCCTTTTGTTAGTATGTTTTAGTCTATTTCATCACATAGGGTTTCCTTGGCTATATTTTGATCCTTGATTGTATGTTCAAATTTATGTTAGGGGCATTAGAAATCTATTTCTGGGCTCTGTGAATATGGCTGGGGCATGGGAGTTAGGGACAAAAAACCCTGATGTCAATATCTTTAGGTATTTGGAAGCCTTTTCTCTACGACTAAGAAGAGTCCATGAGAAGGATTTTCTAGTCACCTGGCTGTAAGTCAGTGATTCTCAGCTGGGACACTTTGGTTCCCCAAGAGAAATGGCAATATCTGGAGACTTATTTAATTGCTGTGGGTGGGTTGCTATTGATAACTGGTGAATAGAATCTGGGGATGCTGTTGAACTTTCTACAATGCAGAGAATAGCCCCCACAACAAACAGTAATCAAGTTTAAAGTATCTGTAGTGCCTTTCCTGAGAAACCCTGCTCCAGTATATAAGCCTAATTGCCAGTGCCTTGAGAACAAAGTAAAAGAAGAGAGGTGGAAAGTCTCAGCATTCAATATATAAGTATTTTCTTAATTCTCCTCCCCCTCAATTATTTATTGGTTTATTTATTTGGCTACAGTACCTTCACCTTCTGCTGATGTCCCCCAGTATAGGGTCCTTCTGTTTTAACCTCTGTAGAAAATAAATCTCTTCTGATGGAGTGGAATAGAGGCTTCTATTTAATTAAAACTGCAGAAATTAGCACTGCACATCTTTTTGGAAATGGCTTTGTCATTGAATTCTAGTCCAAATTAAGACTGATTATTAAGTGAACTTGATATTATATATTTATACTATTTAGACAGGATTAGCTGATGAGATTTGCATGGCTTTGTACATTTTACTAAATGTATAAATAGGAAAGTCAGATGTGAGTTGAAGATTATAAACTAGAAGGTAGAGGAAGTCTGGAATTTACAGTTGTTTCCTATCCTTTTATGTCTGCTTTATTCCCACTTTCTGTTCCAACTCCTGCCTAATATGCTATCTTCAACCACGTAAATGTTGGGATTGCTGCCTTTTCCTAATCTTTTTTTACTCTTTATCCCATATTCTACCGTCTTCCTTTTTATCTCCAATGAAAACATAGCAAAATCTTAGTCCTATACGGCTTTCTTGATTAATAGGAGAATTGAGAATAGTATGACATTTTGATCTATCTTATTCCATTTTGTATTGTTATGAAAGAATACCTGAGACTGGGTAATGCCTAAAGATATGAGGTTTATTTAGTTCATGGTTCTACAGACTGAGAAGTTCAAGTGCAAGCTCTGGGCTTCTGGCAAGGGCTTGCGTCACAACATGGTGTATAAGGTTAAAAGGGGAAGCAAACACATGAAAAGAGAGGGAAACCACAGGGGCATCCTGGCTTTATAACAACCCATTCCCATGAGAACTAATCAAGTCTTGGGAGAGCAGAACTCACTAACTCCACAACAGGACCAAGCCATTTTTAAGGGATCCACCCCCATAACCCAAACACTTCCCACTGGGCCCCACCTCCCAACACCACCACACTGGGGATCAAATTTCAACATGAGCTTTGGTGGGGACAAGCCAACCATATCTAAACCATAGCATGACCAAAGAGTTGAGGTCATACTTTTCAAGATTAAAGTTCTGAATCTTGTTAGCTATTCTTTTGGCATACATGTGTACATTTTCACTTTCTCTTTCATGCCTTCATCTTTCTGTCATTTATGAAAGTAAACATCTTTCTAATATAGATAACCCAGAAATGTCAACGTAATATTGCTCTCTTAAAATAACTACTGGTAGGGTTTATATGTGTCTCAATCGTCTCACTTCATAATTAGTAAATACCCAAAAATATTTCCTGTAAAAAGCTAAGTTTCAGCTACTAGCCAACTGTTTCAGTTGTTTGTATTATGTTCAACATGTTATAGCATCATTCTGCTGCAATGTTTGGTGAATATCATATTTTTAAAAATTTACATTAAAATACATATTACGTTTGTGATATATTTAAAAGTTAAAATGCAATTTTATCATCACAGTTTGCACTTAGAAATTTATATAGTCAAATTGTAAACTACAGGATTTGATTTAAATGTACAAGATATTTTTAAAAGTTACAAAAATGATGCACATTCAGTGTAAAGGTGCAAAGAAAAAACAAAAATCGCCTATAATCCCTGTGCCCAGTAATAATTTTGAGATGCTAATATGTGTAATTTTGGTCTTTTTATACTATATTTTTACGCATTTATTAACAGTGTGGGGTCATAGAGCTTTCAAAAGACATAATACGCTGCTAACATCTTTCCATTATATTAAATACTCGTGAAATAATAATATGTTTATTTGCTTTATATTGCAAGAATATCCTTCCAACTTCTAGAAGTTATATTCCTGAATAGTGCCATGATTGGTGTTGACAAGGGAAAATAAAACAAAAAATTTTCTTACTTTGGTATATAAATGTTTTTAAAACATCTGATTTCTTTAAAAACAACAACAGATGAATGAGTTTTAATGTATTATTTTCGTAGCTAGTAATTCACTTGAATTACCTTCTATTGCTCTGCAAACATTGATATAGGGTCACAATCTGCTAAGGCAGATTTTTCCCATGCATTTTATTTTACAGAGATTTTTAGTTCATTTTATAACTTTTCTGCCTTACTGGTTTGAAACTGCCTTTTGCTCTACATTGCATTTGCACACATCTTGTAAGATTGTGTTCTCACCTGGCTTTTTCACAAATAATAAAAAAGGGTAAAGAATTTTGGGGTCTACATTTCTGTGCATATTTTTGGATTGAAATAGTTGACTGCAGTGGAAAGTAAAACTTGTGCCTGCCTTCCTTCCTTCCTTCCTTCCTTCCTTTTTCTTTTGCTTACCTCCTTCTAATATTTAATGTTTATTTTAATTTTTTAAATTGATTTTTAAGAGCATTTCCTATGTTTAAAAATACTCTAAATAAATCTTATAAATAAAATAAGTTTATTTTTTAAACCTATTTTAGGTTTAAAGAAAAATTGAGTGGAAAGCACTGCAAGTTCCCATATATACCTCTCTCCCCCCCACCCCCACCACTATTAACCCAGTTTCCCTATTAATAACTTGCTTTAGCGTGGGACATGTGTCACATTTAATGAGCCAGTGCTAAACATTAGTAATAAAAGTCCATAGTTTACATTAAGGGTTTAGTCTTTGTGTTTACATTCTATGAATTTTGACAAATACATGACATGTATTATGGTATCCTCAGAATAGTTTCATTGTCCTAAAAATCCCTGCTCCACTCTTCCTCCAACAATCCTTGAGAGCCTCTGATCTTTTCATTGCTTCTATAGTTTTACCTGTTCCAGTATCTCATATAGTTAGATACATATATTAACAGTATTTAGCCCCTTCAGATTGGCTTCTTTCACTTAGCAATACACATCTAAAGTTTCTTCATGTCTTTTCATAGATAGCTTATTTCATAGCACTGAATAATATTTTATGGATGAACTATGATTTGTTTATGCCTTCACCTATTGAAGAACATCTTGTTTGCTTCCAAGTTTTGCAATTATAAAGCAAGCTACTATAAACAGTCAGGTTCAGGTGTTTGGGCCTAATTCTGCAGTGGCCTAATTCTGCAGCTCATTTTGGTAACAAAGTATGTGATTGCTAGATTATATAAAAAGAGAATATATTTAGTTTTATAAGAAGCTGCCATACTGTCTTACAAAGTGGCCATGCATTTCCATCAGCAATGAATAAGAGTTCCCATTGTTCCACATTCTCACCAGCCTTTGATGTTGTCATTGTTCTGAATTTTAGCCATTTGTAGTGGGTGTGGATTGGTAGCTCATTGTTTGAATATGCAATTCTCTAATGACATATGTTGTTGATCATCTTTTCATATGTTTATTTGCCACCTATATATCTCATTTGGTAAGGTGTTTGTATGGATCTTTTGCCTTTTTAAAACTAGGTTTTTTTTTTTTTAATCATTAAGTTGTAAGAGTTCTTTGTGTATTGTGGGTACTATTTTGTTAGTTATGTATTTTTCAAATATTTTGTCCCAGTCTGTAGTTTATCTTTTCATTTTCTTAACAGTGCCATTTGCAGAACAGAAATTTTTAGTTTTAATGAAATATCCCCCTGATCAGTTTTTTCTTTCATGGATTGTGCTTATGGTGTTGTACCTAAAAACTTATTGCCAAACCGAAAATCACCTAGATTTTCTACAGTGGTACATATTAGGAGTTTTATAGTTTTGCCTTTTATATTTAGACCTATAATCCATTTTTAGTTAATTTTTGTGGAGGGTATTAACGTATGTCAACTCATTTTTTGGCATATATACATCTGTTTGTTCCAGTACCATTTGTTGGGAAGTCTATTCTTTCTCCATTGATATTCTTTCATCATTACCACACTCTGTTAATTACTGTAGCTTTATAACAAGTCTTCAAGTCAGGTACTTTCTGTCCTCTGACTTAGTTCTCTGTCAGTATTGTATTGGCTGTTTTGGGTCTTTTGCTTTTCCATATAAACTTTAAAATCAGTTTATCATATCTATACAGTAAGTTGCTGAGATTGTAATTGGGATTGCATTGAATCTATAGATCAAGGTTGGGAAAACTGACGTTTAACAGTATGGACTCTTTCTATTCATGAAATATATTTCCATTTACTTAGATTTTCCCTCATTTCCTGAATCACAGTTTTGTAGTTTTCCTCATAAAGAGCTATACATATTTTGTTAGATTTATACCTATGTTTTTTGGTGAGCTTTTTTTTTTTTAGGCACTAATATAAATGGTATTGTTTTAATTTCAATTGTTCGTTATTAGTATATAGGAAAGCGATTGGTATTTGTACATTAACCTTGTGTCCTAGAACCTTACTATAATTGTTTATTAGTTCCAGTGATTTTGTTGTTGATATTTTGTGATTTTTTTACATACATAATCATGCTGTCTACAAACAAAGACACTTTTATTTCTTCCTCTCTATCTGTGTGCTTTTTGTTTCCTTTTCTTGTCTTGATGCTTCAGGGGTTCCAGTACCATGTTGAGTAGGATTGGTGAGAGAGGACATGCTTGTATTGTTTCTGCTTTTAGTGGGAAAGCATCTAGTTTCTCACCATTAAATAATTATGATGCTCATTGTAGTTTTTTTGTAGATGTTCTTTACAAAGTTGAGGAAGTTCTTTCTAGTTTCCTAAGAGGTTTTTTTATATGTATATATTTTTAAGTCATGAACAAGTGTTGCATTTTGTCAAATGCTTTTTCTGCATCTGTTGAAAAGATTATCTGATTTATCTTCTTTTTCTTGTTGGTATTGATTACATTAATTGCTTTAGGAATGTTGAGCCAGCCTTGCATAGGTGATATAAATACCACTTGGTTTTGTCGTATAATTCTTTTTATATATTTTTAGATTCAATTTATACATTGAGAATTTTTACATCTATGCTCGTGAGAGGTATAAGTTTGTTGCTTTCCTTTTCTGTAATATCTTTGTCTGGTTTTGGTACAAGATTAATGCTAGGCTCATATTAACAAGTTAGAACTTAATTTCTATTTTCTGTAAAAGATTGTAGAGGGTCAGTATCCTTTGCTTCTTAAATGTTTGGTGGAGTTCACCAGGGAACCCATCCTGGCCTTGTGCTTTCTGTTTTGGATATTACTAATTACTAATTCAATTTCTTTAATAGTTATAGATTATTTAGGTTATCTGTTTCTCCTAGTGTAAGTTTTGGTAGATTGTATCTTTTAAAGACTGTTCCATTTTAACTAGTTTATCAAATTTGTGGGCTAGAGGTGTTCATAGTATTTATTATCATTTTAATGTCTCTTGAATCAGTAGTGGTACTCCTCTTTACCTTTCCTATATTAGTAATTGTGTCTTAGCTTTTTTTTGTCTGTTTGACTAGAGGTTTATCACTTTTACTGGCCCTTTCAAAGAACCAGTTTTTCATATTATTGATTCTCTTGATTTTCCTGTTTTCAATTTTATTGATTTCTGTTCCAATTTTTATTTCCATTTTTCTGCTTATTTTGGTTTTAATTTGCTCTTTTTTTCCTAATTTCCTAAGGTGGAAGAAGCTTAGATTATTGGTTATAGGTGTTTCTTCTATTATAATGTATGCATTCAGTGCTGTAAATCTCCCTCTATAGACTGCTTTCATTGCATCCTACAAATTTGGTAAGTTCTATTCTCCTTTTCATTTTGTTCACATTAATTATTTCTCTTGAGATTTCTTCTTTAACCAATGTGTTAGTGGTACATTGTTTAATCTTTACATATTTGGGATTTCCAGCTATCTTTTCGTTACTCATTTCTAGTTTAATTCCATTGTGGTCTGAAACCATACTTCATCTGATTTATATTAAAATTTGTCAAGGTCTGTTTTAAGCCTCATAATGTGGTCTGTTTTGGTGAATGTGCCTGTGTGAGCTTGAAAAAATGTGTTCTCTGTTCCTTTTGGATGCAGTATTCTATAAATGTCAATTAGATCAGTTGTTTGATGGTACTGGCCAGTTCAAGTACAGCTTGCTGATGTTCTATCTCCTGTATTTGTTAATTATTCATAGAGGAATATTGATATTTCCAACTATACTAGTGGATTCATCAATTTCTTCTTGCCTTTCTACCATGTTTTTGACGCTTTGTTGTTGGGCACATACGCATTAAGGATTGTTATGTCTCATTGGAGAACAGACCTCTTTATTGTCATGTAATGCTCTCTTTACTCCTGGTATTTCCCCTCACTCTGAAGTTTGCTCTGTCTGAAATTAATATAGCAACTCTCCCTCTCTTGATTGTTTGCATGATATAATTTCTCTTTTTATTTTTAATCCGTATCTTTATAATTAAAGTGAATTTCTTAAACATATACTTGTGTCTTTTTAATATATTCTGATAATCTCTGTTTTTAAATTGGTGTGATTTAAAGTCATTACTGATACAGCTGGATCAATATCTACCGTATTTGTTTCTGTTTCTCTTCATTGTCCTTGTTCTTTGCTCCTGTTATCCACTCTTTTTCTGCATTCTATGATTTTAATTGAGCTTTTTATGTTTCAGTTTTTTTCTTTGTTTAGCCTATCAATTATAATTCCTTTTTTTAAAATTTTTTTTGTATATGATTGCCATAGAAATGGCAGTACACATTTACAACCAATCCAAGTCCCCTTTCAGATTACACTGTACCACTTAATGGGTGGTGCAAGTACCATATAACAGAGTATTCCTAGTTCCTTTCTCTTATTCCCTTATTAGATTTCTGTTATACATTTCTCTTCATCCATAAGCTATAATTACTGAATACAGTTTTTGCTCTGTTTTGAACAAACTGTTACTTGTTATATCAATTATGAATAAGAAAAGTAATATTTTCTCGTAGCTTATTCTTTCTCTAACACTTCTCCTTTCTTTATGTAGATCTAAATTTCTACCCTTCATAATTTTCCTTCTCTCTGAGGAACTTTTACAAACATTTCTTGCCAGGCAAATTTACTGGCAACAAATTCCTGAAATTTTTGTTTGTCTTGGAAAGCCTGTTTTTCCTTCACTTTTGAAGGACAATTTCACTTGATAGAGAATTCTAGGTATATTTTTTATTTCAGTACCCTAAATACCTTATTACTCCACTTTCTTCTTGCTTTCATGATTTCTAAGTAAAAGTCTGATGTTATTGTCATTGTAAGTAAGATTTTTTTTTTCTTCTGGCTTCTTTCAAGATTTTCTTTCTTTTTCCTCCCTTTCCCCTTCCCTCTCTCCCTCTCCATAGCTGTATGTATATACCTCGATAAAGTTTAATTTATAAATTAGGCACGGTAAGAGATTAATAACAATAATAATGGTAGAACAGTTTTAACAGTATACTACAATAAAAGTTACGGGAGTGTGTTTGAGGTTACACTATTAACATGCCACTCCAGCCTGGGCAACAGAGTGAGAGGGACACAGAACAAAAAAAAGAGGGTGTGGTAGCGTGGGGAGAGGGCCAGTTAGGCTGTTTCCTGTAGCTGTAGTTCTGGAAGCTAAAATTTCTTCTGTGTCCTTGTTTTGTCTCCCTTGTTTATTTTGGATTTTCCTAGGAATTTCTTAAATAAGGTCTAGAAAATGCTGTTCTTTCATTTGTAATCCCCTCTCATTGTACAGGAGCCCTATTAATGTGGTGGTGTGGGGAGAGGAGAACCATTCTATAGTCCTATGATTGGGTGTCAGTTTTTTAGCGTGAGCCTGTGCCTCTGGGTTGTTATTTTCACAGATTCTTCAGTCCCCCAACTCCTTGGGTGTGTCAGTAAGGCTAGAGAGACTGGAGTTGAGTATTTCCTTTCCCCTGGGTTTTTAAGCTCTGATAAAATAGTTTCCTTTGAGGGCAAGCTTTGGTAAGAACAGAATGTTCTGAGTGTATTTCACTATAGTTGCTTTCCTACTCTTCCTGCTGAAGTAGGAGGGTATTTTTCTCTGATTGTCTCTGTGATAACCTGGTAGGGTTCCTGGAGGTAAAACTCAGAAAAATTGTTGAGGCCTCCCTAAGACTGGGTTCCCTTGGAGTTTTTAACTCTTGAGCTTGTCTATATTGAGCCTTCAGCAGTACCCTTAAACCAGCTCCAGTGGTTTCTGCTCCTCCTCTGATTAGCTGTGATTCTCTGTATCTGCTTGTTTCTGTCCAGTTTGGGGAGCGACCAACAGTTTGTCTTTGCCCTGACTTCAGTGTTCTGATGAATTCTGAGAGTTGTTTTTTAGTTTGTTCAGCTTTTTTCTTGTGACAAGAGTGTCAGCTTCCAAGCACCTATATGCCAGACCAGAATGGCTTGAACCTTTTTGAACCAAAAATTACACATTGATCATTTAATCTTTTTATTTTAACAGAAAGCACATTTTTCTTATTTATTTTTAACAAGAATTGCATTTTAGAGATGGGATTTATTTTGTCGTTTTCCTAAGTTATTTTGTATTAACATCAGGGTATCACGTAATAATTTTGCCACTTATAAATGATAGTTAAAAAGGCAATGGAACATATGAAGCAATGGAACTTTTCAGTTTACTACATTAATATAATAATTACTAAAATAAGAATTGTTGGTAATTTTTTGATGAAACAAGCTCAGATGACAATATTTACATATTTTCATCAATAAGTATGTATACATTAACAAAGTAATTATAAACATATTGTTCGAGTGATTAAATTGACGGTTTGGAAACTAAAATGGAATATTTCCATTTGAAAGAATCTTGCAGCCTAACCTTTATTGGGAAGAATGGTTGTCTTTAAACTCACTTTGTATATATTAGCCACATGAATTTGGGTTAGTGAAATTCTTTTCTTTGATTTCTCCAGAATAGTATTAAATATTACCAGTGATAGTGCACATCTTGTTCATGATTTTATTGGTAACATCCAGTATTTCACTGTATATAGTAGGTTATAGATATCTACTGTATTTAAAATTAACCAAGTTTCTCACTAAGAGATTTTTTTCTTATTTACCTGTGGTTTTTGCTAATAAATATTTGATCTTTGAGTCTTTATGAATTCTATGTGAACATTTTTTAAACCCTAACTTTGCACAATTCTATTAACAATGATTATATTATGTGCACAGAATAAAGTCAAAAGATCTACATCTTTTTTCTAGACATTGGAATTGTTTAAATGTCTTAATTATTTCATCATCTTTGTGCTTTGATCTTTATTCTTCATTATGTACTCTTAATTTACTTAGTTTTTTTCTAGCTTTGTAAGTTACATATTGCAAATTGCATATTTTTCTTATAATTTTATTTAATATCTTAAGTTTTTCTCTAAATTCTATCTTGATCACGTCTTGTAGATTTTGTGGTATTTACTATTTTTCCGTAAAGAATATTTACTGTATTTATATTTGGATCTGTTTTGGATTATCAATACTTGTGGGGTTTTTTTGTTGTTTTTTATAAATTCTGAAGAAGGATGTATTAGTTATCTATTGTGGCATAGCAAGTGACTCCAAAAAGTAGTGACTTAAAACAAACATTTATTTTCTCACAGTCTCTGTGGAATGGGAATTCCACTTATGTAGACGGTTTTGGCTCTTGGTCTCATGAGGTTACAGTCAAGATGTCAACTGGAATAGCAGTCATCCAAAGGCTTAAAAGGGTCTGGATGACCCGTGTCTAAGCTGGTGTACTCATTATTGGTTGGCAGGTTACTACTGACTCTTTGCAAGAGGCCTTAGTTTCTTAACACATGGACCTCTTCATAGGGTTGCTTAACTGTCTTCAGGCCATAGCAGGTAGCTTTCCCCAGAGCAGATGTCCTTAGAGAAGTTAATGGCTAACATCAAAAGGCATACTTCATCATTTCCACAGTATCCTATAATACTGGTTACACTTGTCAGCCTCTACATCGTGGTAGAGGATTACTCAAAGGTGTAAATGCTGGAAGGTAAGAACCAACCATTGGGGACCATTTCAGAAGCTGGTTGAAATAAAGTGGAAATAATACCAGATTTTCTTTTAGGATGTAAGAAAACCTTGCATTTTCAGTATCAGATCTCCTTTTTCAAGGGCAAGAAAGTTAGATACCACTTCCTCTTCTCAGGCCTCAGTGCTTACATCTTCTGAAGCAGCTCTTATTTTATGTAGAGAAGTATAGTTGTGGCCTTTAGTTGGGGATGGATGGAGCTGCCAAGTACTCAGAATTAAGAGATGGGTAAACTCCTTTAATTCATTTACAACATATTCTTTATGATCTTCATCCTGCTACTTTAGATTTTTTGGTAATTCTGGAGTTTTGCTGGGAAAACTTATTTTTTATAGATGTCTTTTACATATATGGGGTTGTAACCCCTTTGATTCTAATGGATTTTTGAGCCTATGTGCTTGATATAGTCTAGAAATTCTTCGGCACTCTGGTTATCTCAGCTTTTTAGCTTCCCTCATGGCATAGATTTGTCCTTTTTGTTGTTGTTTATTCTATAGTATCAGTGATATTTCCGAAGGAAGTCAGGGTAAATTGGTGTGCTCCCTGAGCCTTCTTAGATGGGAAGCCTTTTTGTTTACAGTCCTGCTCCTCAGGTTAGTCTCATTGTTTAGCAGTCTGCTCTGATTCCAAAAAGAGAAAAGATTATACCCCCATGTGCTTTCTTGTGTGCTCAGTTTGAAAAGGTAATTTTTTTTATTCACAAGTAGAGAGTACTGCAGATCCAGTATTGGAGATTCCATGTTTGTTTACCTGCTGTCTTTGCAAGGGAATAAGATGAATGTCATGAGCTACCTCTATCTTATTTAAGAATTAGGAAATTGAGTGGTTAGAGCATATTTAAATTTTTTTCATCCAGAAGACTCAATTCTTCCTGTACCCAATTAATAATACTGATGTTTTTTGTTATTATTACTAGGTTTTGTTTGGATGAGGGTGGTTATTACTATTGGGGTTTTGTTTGTTTTTTAACCTCAAACATTAAGGAATAGCATTTTATTGGGACAGAGAATGGTGTTTACATGAGAAAAGATGTGTAAAGAATGACAATATAGAAGACAATGTATTTGAACCTATGTCTTCATAATTGATCATCAGTTGTCTCTTTGATAGCCCTTTAACCTTGGGCAGGATGGAAAGGTTTGCAGAAAAGGATGGAGGTAGAGCACCCCAAATTCTTAATCTAAATCTGCTTGCAGTTGGATCTGTGAGTAAATATGTGTCTCAATTTTTTCACATGTGAAAATGAGGGAATTATGTTCGGTGATCCTGCTAAAATGTAAGGGAGCCTATAATTTTCTATGAAATAATGGAAAAACTTATTGAATAGTGGGTAGTAGCTTATTCTTATCAAATGAATATATTGCTATTGCAAGAAAGTACAATACTGTAATTTTTATGGGTAGGTAGTTCAGGGCTCTTCAAGGGAAATTTGCCCTACATGTGCCTTCTCCTTACCCACTTACTGTAGTTTAATGCCCTGATCTTAAATGTTGTGTCCCATATATATATTCCCCTCCTCCTCCCAAAAAATGATGTTCTTGTTGATTCAGGTCTTTATTGCCTTTATTCTATTTATCCATCCAAGTAAACACATTAGCTTTGATTCAGCTTAATTCCTCTTCCTATTCAGCATGTTTCTAGTAGTCAGATTCCATGTGTTCGGAGAATGTAGACTGCTGTTGACCAGTATGATATTTGAGGTGTGCAGTAGTTATAAGTCAGTGCCAATAAAATTATGTTGCATTTGAAAAGTTTAAAGGATTTCCAGATTGGTTACAAATTTGTGGTGTTTCTTTCCTTAGCATATATAATTTATGTGTGACTCTATTATACTTTATTTTTAGACATATATTTCAAAGAAGTCCTCCCAGTATTATTTCTTTTTTAGTTACTCTTCAACACTAATGCAGAATTGATACGTATTATCATTTATAAGATATGATTCATGGTTAATAATTAGAAAATAATCGTAGTAATTTATAATGCCTTTTTTTCCCTTGAAGATTTCATATTAACTCCATTATTATCCCACTGGGGATTGTTTATGACTATTGACCCACCATATTCTTGAAAACAGCTTTATTGGTTTATTCATTAATATCAGGATTCTAATAGCCACTTTATAAAGTAAATGCAGTTACTAAAAGATAAATACATATATATATATCTTTATATTCACTTATGTATATATATGTGGTTGTATGAGTATGTGTATATATGATTCCACGCACACTGCCATGCAGTAGTGAAGACTAGTGAAAACTCAGAGGTGAGAGAGAGAGTGGCTTTGCTGGAGGATTGCAGGCCTTTCATTATGAATTATTTTATCAATTTTGAGTATTGGGACATTACCAAAACAGTTTTCTTAGTATCAGTGAGAAAATACCATGTCATCATATGACTTAACTAGATTATTGAACCTTGAGTTCATTTGATCTGAATGTGTTCTTAAGTAAATTGTGTCCCAGTATATTCACTGGGAACAAATGAGGAGAAAAAAAGATTTTATAAAATTGTCAGTGATTTCCACAGTTTATTCCACTGTAGGCAAAAATGTTATTTTGTTTGGAATTGCTCTTCAGCTCTGAAAAACTCAAAAAAAATCTCACCTTATTTGTTAACT
>NW_012135858.1:5666150-5667429 GCF_000956105.1 Propithecus coquereli
ATTTTAATCTTTATCTCTGTACAAACACTCCAGCTGGAAAGAGTGTGTGAAAACGAATTCTGGCTGGCTGAAAAAACAGCTTAAATATATTCTTTCCTCAGTTTCATCTCAAAGAACAATAATAAAACAAGGAAACCACCTACAGACATCTCCTAAAATACCTTTTGTCTGATATTATTAATGTTTGTTTATCTAATCAAGAACATTTATCTAACTGAAGAGAGGCAAAGTTCTAACCTTTTGTCCATACTTACCCTTCTTTGAAAAATGTCAACCGTACAGAGTTAGACACTATGTAAACAGTACTAGAATTTGTATTTTAACTTTCGCCTAGTAAAGGGAGGGTGATGATGCTATTGTTTTTGGTATTTTCTTCAGTCACCATCTAGAAAGAGCAGCATTAAACCTCTTTTTAATTTACTGAGAGTTCTCCTCATAAAGTAATGCCCCATCTGCTGGAACATCAGAGTTTTGCCTCAAGAAAAGGCTGTTAAAAAATAATATATAATCATTTGTGCATTTTCAAATTATGTTTTTTCATTTTTCATTCTCATCCATCAGTTTTACTAATGTTTTCATAAAAATTGTTAGTAAATTTCATCTTCTCTGATATGAATTAATTGTTCTTGCAGACTGGGAAGTGGTGTGTTTGTTTTTATATTTTTTAACAAATAGATATAACTCATTCTCTTTGTAGGACTATTTGTTAATAGAATAGAAAGTCCTGTTTATATAACTTTTTAAGTATACAGATGTGAGAATTTTTATAGGTAATATATAATTTTTAGCTACAAAATCAGTGATGGAAACATTTTCAAAATGCTCTATAACACAAGTTTTCTTTCCTACTTTTATTTTAAAATTCTATATAAAGTAAATCTTTTTGTTTTTTATTTGCTAGGCAGCATGCTGTTGACAGGCAGCAACTTTTCATTCCAGGA
Source organism: Propithecus coquereli (assembly GCF_000956105.1). Taxonomy (NCBI): domain Eukaryota; kingdom Metazoa; phylum Chordata; class Mammalia; order Primates; family Indriidae; genus Propithecus; species Propithecus coquereli. The sequence goes on from NW_012135858.1 coordinate 5,667,092, forward strand.
AAGAGCTGCAATTGGATTATTTCATTTTCATTTCAAAAATAATGACACCTTTAAGTTTAGCAGGTGTACTGGATTCAGTAATTCCTCCCAGCTGGATCCATATACCGACATTGTCTATTAATGAGCTGAAAGTAAATATGTGACTGTGTCACTCAAAACCCCTCCCATTATTGAGCGCTTTCCTTAGGACTCCTGGGTTGTTATTAGGGACATGATATGACCTGCTGATATAGGGACCAAGTGGAGATATGTCAGTTTTATATATTAGTTAAGCTTAATTCAGTTCTTATTTCTAGATAAGTATTTATAAGTAAAAGTTCTGAAATACTTGATTGTCC
>NW_012135858.1:5668005-5672553 GCF_000956105.1 Propithecus coquereli
GGAAAGATATTCCTGTTCTTTTAAGTTAGAAATATTTTGAAGCGGTATGTAGAGATCTATTTTGGTTAAAAAATGTGTATGTTGTATGCATGCTGCCCATGGCAATTTTGCTTGCATTCAGCTTTCCTGAATTTAACCAAATAAAAATTGTAGGAATTGCCAAACTTTGGATATTTATTAAACCCAAGAGGTTATTTTCTAAAAGATCCCAATCTAAGGTTAAAAAAAGAAGTTTTGTTTTATCCTGCACATTTCTATTTTGGGCATTATTGTATTTCTACTCTGAAAAATGAAGAAATTAGCATTCTTATGCATCCACCCCATTTTTTCCATTTTTTTGTTGATTAATTATTTTCACACTATCAAGATTCATGTTCGACCACCTGTTTTGCACATAAAATTTGTTTACATTTAGTTTTAATTTTTATTTTAGTGGATTCATAGCTCATCACCGTGTATGTGCCCGCGTGAAAGAGAGAAATTGTTTTGAATTGTGTTTTAATTGGCTAGATTTCATTGTTGAGTTCCCCATAAACTCCCACCACCACACACGCACACCCAACAAGCTTTATTTGCTCTGTTTACTGAATAAGTTCATTCTTATTTGATAAGACTGTAACTGTTAACCTTTATGTGTGAATGACATCGTTGCTAAGTGTGAGTCTTCTCTGTCTCAGAAGTTTGTATATTACATTATCGTTCAGCATTTATTTTTCCCTTTGTAGGCATTTTTCAGCCCGGTGGCCTAACAAATTCTTTCTTTAGGATTGAAAATTAATAATTGAGTTGGGACTTTTAGCAATTTGCTTTTATCCATAATTGGCACATTGGTGAGAATTTCGGGGATTTTGTTGATTCCAGTACAACTTTTGAGAGTGAAATTGAAGTTGAGAACTGTGCAGAACAATTGTAGAATTTTTTAGGCTTTTGTTTGTCTTTGCTATTAACTTCTGTATCCTCGTTTTTTGGGTTACTGCAAGGCCAATTCTGTTTAACAGTTTTTTTTGTTTGATTGCTTTGTTGGATATTGACAAGAGAAAGATTGTCCCATTCCATTTTGCTCCATTTTATCCACATGATTCCTTTTTGGAATTCCAAAGTTTCTATACTAAACATGTATTACTTTCTAGGGAGAAAAAAATAAGTTTATGATCAAATATAAATGTTACAAAATTCAAAGAGAAGTGGATTGTCAGTCTTGAACATCTGGGATACTAACCATGTTCTTTCAGAGTACATTTGCTGTGTTGTCTCCTAAAGAAAAGCCCAGTGATGATCTTGTTGACTTCTGACGTTGGCAGGATTTTATTTATGCCAGTTAAGACTAACTGACCTCTAATTGGCAGTCACTATACCTAACAGCTACTGCTACTATAAGTAAGCTTTGTGGTCTTTGGCAAGTCATTTAAATCTCTATGCCCAGTTTCCACACCTATAAAAAGTAGACAGACTATATGTTCTTTAAGGTCCCTTTCTTTACTAAATCCGTGAGTTTATCCCTTGTTTTGAACTGATAACTGCTGTATCTGTTGGAGGTACATATGTACACATACACACACACACACACACACACACACACACACACACACACACAGAGATGCAATTATTCTAGCAAGATCGTAACCTTTTTGAGGATAGAGACCAAATTTTTTATTTCTTTATCTTCCGCATAGTGCTTGTCACAGGGCCTTGTAATAATAAATAAACACTCACTAAATAGGTGTTAGGTTAAATTGATTGAGAAGCTCTGGCATTGACTTGGAGCAACTTGGTTGTCTTACTCCCTGTAATATAGGAAGGCATTTATATTAATATAGAAAACATTTTATTTAATCCTGTTTCTGAATGCATCTATTTTTCATGTTGTTTGAAATGTCTGGTAAAAATTTGTCTTTCACTTTAGTGAAAATGCATCTTTAAGCGGTGCCTGCAACTGAAGCCATGAACTCATTTATATATGTATATGTTACCCATACACATGCATACAGAAACACACACATGGAAATTGAACAGATATGCAAAACAACAGATATGTGTTGTTTGGTCATATTAATTTCTTGGAACAAAGAAACTCAATCATAAAATCTTATAACCCCCTGACCTAATATCATCAGAAAATTTATATCCTGTTTTGCATACCTTATAATAGCAAGTCAGGTGCCTAAAATATGTGGTATGAAAGGACTTCTTAATGACTTATGACAACAGTATTATTTAGATGAAGCAATGATCTGTTTTAGACTTGGAATCATACATTATATAAATTCAACAGTAATTTCCTGGGCAGTTTATTCTCGGATCAGAGTTGTTGGTATTCCAAAGTAAATCTCATATGGGTGCCCTTGTAATATTTGATGATTCTAAGTTCTTTTAAGACAGTAATTTTCTAAGTTAGGTAAAATCTTGTTACAGATATTGTATGCTGTTACTAGTGAGCAAGCAGAAAGGTATTTGGTAAATACCAGACTCCAAAACAAAAAAATCTGACTTGAAGAACTATCCCTGAGATAGTTGCCTTTCCTTCAATTCTTAGGATTCTGTTAGTCTGAAAGACAGTGATTCCAACTAGGCTAAGATGAGGCACTTAAGTTGGTTGTATATACCTAATGGAGAACTTTTAAACTTAGGAAAACATTTGATATCTGACTGATATTGAACTGTATTATGAGAGAATAAGTTATTGGTATCAGTTATTTATTCTGTGATTCTTTGTCTAGAAGTGGAGAGAGTTCCACAAATAGTTCCCTAAATATTGTTGGCCAAATAGAGTTAGTCTACAATATACTATGCAGAGTCAGTTAAGTAGATGTAGAGGCTCCTAGTGAGTGTTTGGAGCTGAGGGAGGAATCAGGAGAAAGAAGAGCTATAATAAATATACATGAAATCTCAAGAGCAGTAAAGGACATGCTTCATAATTCTTGGAATTTACCAACATGTAGCCCTTGTAAAGCATAGGACTAGGAATTACCATAATAAATAAACTACTCCAGTTAAAAAGTGGGAAGTGTGAATGTACACATGACTGAGTCTTAAAAATTTCCTCCTTTAGTCATCCTGCTTTGGCTAACATGTTCAGTAATCAATGAATATGTTTCAGAATATATTTCCGAATTTCACCTTTTATCATCCCTTCATTTATTAAGGTGTAGGTCGTAGAGGTATTACTCTTATGGGGAAATGCACACAGGCTATTCAGAGAGAAGGCAGCTTTAGGTGACACATTTGTACAATTCCTGTAATTTTTGTCCTTTGTCAATGCAGGGATAAATTTAAAATGTTCAGTAGCTTTCTGATGTATAATATAGCAGTGCTCTGGAATTGGAATAATCAGAAAATTTCTCCATATATAGTTGACCACTAAACAACGCAGGGATTAGAGGTAGCAACCTCCTCCCCAGTTGAATCCACATATAACTTTTGACTCCTCCAAAACTTAATTACTAATAGCCTACTATTGACCCGAAGCCTTACCAATAACATAAACAGTTGATTGATACATACTTTAATGAGGAGGAGGAGGAGGAAAAGGAAGGGTTGGTCTTGCTGTCTTAGGGGTGGAAGAGGTTGAGGAGGTGGAAGAAGGAGGCAAGCGAGGCAGGCACCCTTGGTGTAACTGTACAGAAATACATTGTAATTTCTGTCTGATGTTTTTGCCTTTTCATTTCTCTAAAAATATTTCTATATGGTATTGATCCTTCTTCAACCATTTGCTTTAGTTTCAGTGCCTGAATAAATGAAGGGTCCGTGTTATAAAAGAAGTCAAAAGCAATCTTGAATACTCAGAACCCTTCTGCTGGATTGTCTGATGTCAGTTTGTTCTCTGGTGCTGCCTCTTCTACGTCTTCTTCCTCATCATCTGACGCTGGTTCAGAAGCACTCATCTCCATCAAGTTGTCTTTTGCTAATTCCGCTGGTGTGATATCTGTTAGCTCTTGAATTTCTCTAAGACCCATAGTTTGAAACCCTTCACCTCCTACCTTTTTTGACATGTGTACAACCTCTTTCATGATTTCCTTGTTTGGCTCTCTTGTACGTCCTGTGAAATTATGCACAACATCTGAACACAGTTTTCTCCAGCAAGAATTTATTGTTTCGAGTTTGATGGCTTTCATGGCTTTCTCTATAACAACGATGGTATCATTAATAGTGTAATCCTTCCAGACTTCCATGATATTCTCTCTATTGAGTTTCTCTTCTATAGTGTTGATAAATCCTTTCCATAGAATACCATGTATAATGAGCCTTAAAGTTCCTTCTGGCCCCCTGATCTAGAGGCTGAATTTGAGATGTTGTGTTTGAGGGCAAATAGGCCACTTTGACCGTTTCAGTGTCTAACACGTGGAGTTCTCTGGCAGGGGCACTGCCAATTATCAAAAGAACTTTAAAAGTCAGTCTCTTACTGGCAAGGTACTTCCTGACTTTAGGGGCAAAACATCAATGGAAACAATTCAGAAAAAGATTTCTCATTGTACAGGCTGCCTTGTTATACAACCAGAAGATTGGCAGCTGGTGTTTATCTTTTCCCTTCAAGACTCAGGGGTTAGCAGA
>NW_012135858.1:5672603-5673526 GCF_000956105.1 Propithecus coquereli
CTGTTAAAACATACATATCAAAAAATCTGGGAAAAACTCTTTGTAGGAAATGTAGGTCTCCTCTTTCCTCCCGGAGGTGACATGTAAATGTATGCTGGGATTACAGGCGTGAGCACACATATAAAACTATTCAAGCCAGTATATTCATTCACACAACAGCCAAGTAAAGCACAACACTCACTGAATATGCACACACATATACCAAAAAAAAAAAAAAGATATAATCTGTTTTTGAGTATGGTCTTTCTCCTACTTTTTTTTTCCCCCCTGAGACAAGGTCTCATTCTGTTGCCCAGGATGAAGTACAGCAGTGTGATCAGAAGTCACTGCAACCTCGAACTCCTGGGCTCAAGCAATCCTCCCGCTTCAGCCTCCTTAGTATCTGAGACTACAGGCGCCTGCCATCACATCCAGTTTTTAAATTTTTTTGTAGAGATGGGGGTCTGGGCCTGTTACCCAGGCTGGTATTGAACTCTTGGTCTCAAGTGATCCTCCCAACTTGGCCTCCCAAAGTGGTGGGATTACAGGAACGAGCCACCATGCCCAGCCTAGATATTCTTAAATGTTCAGATCTAAGGCACTAAACTTCCTGGCTATACTACCCAAATAAATAGTTTATTTTAATTTAGAAGTTATCAACAGAGAACAAAAAAGTGATCAATAGAGAATATTAACAAGTACCCTTAAGATTTTGCTGAATGCTAATATCATTCTTCTCACCTCCCTAATTAGACTGTAACATTCCTAGTGACCATGTAGTAGAGTCATATGGTAGTTTGGTTGCAGTCAATTCATCTATGATGGGACTGTGCTATTTATAATTCTAGCAAAGTACCTTTACTGTAGTATGTGCAACAAAGCATTCTCCTTCATAAAAGAAGATTACACACTCAGAAATTATTAATTTTTTTTATTTTTAAAAG
>NW_012135858.1:5673576-5677120 GCF_000956105.1 Propithecus coquereli
CACATCTTGACTTAAAACTGCCCTAATTTGCAGTAATCTCCCCGCTCACATCACACTTGCATTTACTGCATTCCATTTTTGGCCTGTCTGAAAAATTTGGCAACACAGATTTAAAAACTATTACTGAGCACAGAAAAAGATAAGCTTTAAAGGCTTTCATCTATGAAATTAAGCCAAAAAAATCAAAAGTAAAGGAAGTGAAGATAAAAACGCCAGAATTTTTCAAGAAATTTTCAGTTTTTCTTAAGAGGTCACAAAGGATGAAATAAATGAAATACGTGAGAATAGTATTTAAATCAGACCTGTAAGCAAGTAGTTGTCCAGAAAGACCACCTATACATCAAATTTAAGATAGATACACATTTAGACAAAGCCATGGAGAAAAGCAAAAGTAGAAAACTGAGTTTGGTGGTAGTATTGGTGTCCTTAAGAGCTTTGTCACCATCTGGTCCTAAATTTGAGTCCTTGGTTCTGCAATATGACCTTTGCAAATTAACTTTCCTCAGGCTCTGATTTCTTCTTTGTAAAATTTGAGATTAGGGTTATTGTGGGGATTAAATTAAATAGCTGACCTGATGTACAATGCTTATCAAATGCCAAGCATGGTGGTACAGAGTACCTTTTACAAATAATTATATTAGAAGAACCAAGGCTAAGAACAATAAGAGATGGCAAACAACAAAACTTAAAACATAGAATCAGACTTCTGTTTTATTCAGTTCCTTTCACTGTATTGCTTTGATAGTGCAGTAAAAGATCAAGTGCTTCCAAAGCAAACTTCAACTAAGGTACCCCAGAACTATAAGTGCAGACTTCAATGATATGCATTCACTGTGTTTCCTCAATTTAAAATAATAAAGTTTTAAATACTGGCAATAAAAAGAAACTATAGGTAGATTGATCGATATAGAGTTACACGGATCCCCAAAGACCCAAAACTGTTAATGCCCACAAGCCATTTAAAACCTGGAAGTGATTCTGATTGCTGGGCCCTATCCCGAGTTTCTGATTTAATAGGTCTGGAGTAGAGATTGACAATTTGCATTTCTAGTAAGTTCACAGATGATGCTCCTGTTGCCAGTTCAGGAACCACACTTTGTGAGCTGAGAAAATTGACATGATAATTGTACATTCCACACCAAATCTGATAAAACTAAGAAGAAGCAATAGAAGATATAGAAATACATGGGTACAAACAGCATCTCCAGGCTAAGCCAAAGGTGAAAAGTATCTGAGAATCACGGTGGGAGTGGGGAATAGGAGAATCGGAATAGGAAAGGCAGCAAGAGGCCAAAGGACTTTCATCATGGCAAATAAACAAATAAGCTTTGATGCCCTAGAAAGGCTTCCTATTAGACAGAAAAAGAGATCACAGTTCACAGGGGAAACAAAATGCTGGAAGAGGTTCTTTCCTCCTATTACTGAAAAGTAACAGGTTTTTGTTCTATCATCTAATAATCCAGAAATTTCCAAGGATATTCCAAAAATTATACAGTTCTGTGATCTACTTAAGAGATTCTTTTGGTTACGTGGACATTCATATAAACTGTTTAAAGGAAAGAGCGAAAAATATAGAAAGAATCATTTGCCTGGATAATTTACATTTACATGTCACCTCCGGGGGGAAAGAGGAGACCTACATTTCCTACAAAGAGTTTTTCCCAGATTTTTTGATATGTATGTTTTAACAGTATATTAGAAATATTTTCATAATAGTTTTTGACTCATCAATATTTCTTGGAAGAAATTAAAATGTCTACACTAAAAAAATTAAACAAAAGTAAAAATCAGGCCTGGAGCGGTGGCTCACGCCTGTAATCCTAATACATTTTACTCACGTTTACGTCAGTAAAATACGCCATTGTTACCTGGTTAAGTGTTTATTTAATGTTTTCAAATTTAAAGTTTTTTTTGTTTGTTTTTTAAGAATAACTGCTGACAGATGTGTTTATGATCTGGACCTTTTTAGGTGGTAAATATACAGAGAAAATGTTGTTATATAGCTCAGAGTCAACTTTACTACTCACAGAAATGCATATAATAAAAGCAGGTAATTTAGTTGGTTAAATATGTATTAGCCAAGACCAAAGCATTGAAACAGTAAAGAAAAGAGAAAAAAACGTTGTGGGGTTTTAAAAATTTTTTTGCTGCTTTATTTCTCTTAACAGACAGTATCTCTACTGATCTACATAGATTTTCAGTGCAGTCATCTCATTCTGGGTGGTGTTTGAAGCATCTAGCTTTTGGCAAAGTATTTCCCTTCTGTGGTTCTTAGCAGTAATTTTCTCTACTCTGTCCTCACTGCAGCTCTAAGAGTCTCCTGGGACATCTACTGCTCAAGAGATCGATGTCCAGAGAAACTGGGAAGACTAGGACAGACTTAAGTTGCTAAAGTTTTATAAAAATAATTCCACTGGCATTTACCAAAAACTCTACAGACATGCTCTGTGACATGAATCCTTTTCTTCTTATTTTTTTAATCCAGCTGTACATATCAGAATAATAACTTGTGGAGCTAAAAAGAAGAGAAAAAAGGGAAGGATTTCTGTCTACAGAGCTTCAAGTGTCTTGCCTTGGGATTGATATTTTTTATGAACATTCATCCATACTGCTTATATCTTCCTGAATACTACTTACTGTTTGCCATTGGCCACCTACTTGGCTTAACTGACACAGTCTGTCCAGTAGTGCTAGAGCAGCAGTCTCTAGTCTTTTTGACACCAGGGACTGGTTTCATGGAAGACAATTTTTCCGGGAAGTATTGGGAGGTAGTTTTGGGATGATTCAAGCACATTACATTTATTGTGCAGTCAGATCTCTCTGCTAATAATCATCGGTATTTTCAGCTGCTCCCCAACACTAGCATCAACGCCTCAGCTCCACCTCAGATCACCAGGCATGAGATTCTCATAAGGAGTGTGCTACCTAGATCCCTCACATAGCATGCACAATTTATAGTAGGGTTCTTGCTCCTATGAGAATGTAATGCCCTTGCTGCTCTGACAGGAAGCAGAGCTTATGTGGTGATGGGAGCCAATGGGGAGCAGCTGTAAATACAGATTAAGTTTCATTTGCCTGCCGCCCGCTCACCAGCTGTTTGGCCTGGTTCTTAACAGGCCACGGACTGGTACAGTGGGTTGGCGACTGCAGTGCTAGAGCACTAGTGCTTAATGATTCATTCTTCATTCATCCTATAATTGGGACTGTGAGACTGTAATCTTCAGGGAGCTTCATTATTTAGCTGGCTTTATCATAGCAAATCTCTGTCCTCTACTGAGTCAAGAATATCTTCTTTGGCCTTTTTATATTAGATCCCTTTCATGTTGTTTGATATCAGACTGATATTAAGTTGATATAACTTCTTTAAACGTTTTTTAGGTACTGATTTTTACTTTTTTTTGAGACAGAGTCTCACTCTGTTGCCCGGGCTAGAGTGCCGTGGCTTCATCCTAGCTCACAGCAACCTCAAACTCCTGGGCTCAAGCGATCCTTCTGCCTCAGCCTCCCGAGTAGCTGGGACTACAGGCACGTGCCACCATGCCCG
>NW_012135858.1:5677170-5678879 GCF_000956105.1 Propithecus coquereli
ATAAAGCAGTGCTGATCATAAAGCCAACTGCATTTGCACAAAACATTAGAGTTTGTCTGTCCCTTCCTTCCTTAAATCCTGGTGCTCACTTTTCTTCCTCACTAATAAATATCCTTTGTGGCTTTTTTTTCCTGAGAATAGGGCACTTTTGTCTGCATTAAAAACCTGTTCAAGAAGATATCCTTTCTCCTCAAGGATTTTCTTAATGGCGTTTGGGATCTTGTCTGCTGCCTCTTGTTTGGCAGAAGCTGCTTCTCCTGATACCTTGACTTTTTTAAAGCCGAACCTCATTCTAAAACTATTAAACCATCCTTTGCTGGCATTAAATTTTCCAGTTAAGATCCTTCACCTTCCTTTTGCTTTAAGTTGTCATGTAATGATGTCGCTTTTCCTTGAATCATATTAGAGCCTATGGGTGTACCTTTCTTATACCAATCCTCCACCCACATAAAAGCTGCATTTTTAGTACAACTTGGAAAGGTATTTCACAAAATATGCAAGGTTTTAGGGCTTACTGATGTAGCTGCAGCGCCAGCTTCACAGATTTCCTTTTTTTTTATAATGTTCCTTATGCTGAATTCATTTATCTTAAAATGGTGGGCAACCACAGCTGCAGACCTCGATCTGTAGTACATATCAAGCAATTCAGCTTTTTCTTGTAACGCCATGACTTATTTCTGTTTCTTGGGAGCACATTTGGCATCAGTAGTGGCACTTTCTATGGGTCTCATGGTATTAAAGGTTTACAGTATTGCACTCAACACAATGAAAAATATGTGAAAACCACGAGAGATCACTTTTAATTGCTATATGCAATTTGCTAGAGACACAAATTGCTCACATGGAGATGGTTTATATGACATGGCATCTTAAGTGGATACAACACTGGAGCTCACCACAATAGCAGCAGGAGGTGGCTATGAAATCATTATAGCGGGATAGTGTGTACTACAGTTAATTTTATGCAGTTATGATTTCATACTCCATCTTTGTTTACATTTCTCTCAACTGTGAATGGTACCATGTATAGTCTATGTTAGTGTGCATAAGTTTTGATAAATTTTAACTTTTTAGAATAGATTTGTATGTATTTTATGGTAGTAAATGATAAAATACACTGGTATCCACATACATTTTATACATTTATGGCATACATAACTTTTAATTTCTTTGATATTTCTGGGCTATACAGTTTCTCTGTTTTTTTCATATTGTCACAAATGTCCAAAGAATTTTCCAACATATTTATTGAAAAATATCTCTGTATAAGTGGACCTATACAGTTCAAACTTGTGTTTTTCAGAGGTCAACTGTATGTGTCCACTTTTATCTATATATCAGAACTGAATAGGATGATCTAAGTCATTAGAAAAGTCAGAGCTACATGGTCACTCATTATTTGAGCCAATAGTATAGAGCAGGGGTTCATAGACCTGGTGATACAGCAAAGTCATTCTGGAAACATTCCGTATTTTCCCAGATAAGTGACTGAGACCCAGAAATTATATTTTAAAATAGTTCCTCTCAGGTGATTATGATGACATTTAGGAAACTGATGTAAAGCAAAAACTAAATTGATTATTTGTGTATGTTTCTAATTATAATTTGATGCTATCTTTGTGTCCAAAACTTCATTAATACTTACTGATTTTCTTTGGCCTTTTAAAAATAAAAAAAATTAATAATTTCTGAGTGTGTAATCTTCTTTT
>NW_012135858.1:5690172-5715316 GCF_000956105.1 Propithecus coquereli
AAAAATATGTTATTAGTGAGCTGTCAATCCAGGATTATAAATAGGTAGAAGTAATTAATATGCTTTTTTTTAAAGTTAATTGAATTTGCCTTCTTGGGAATCGCCACACTTGTAGCTTTTTATAAGGCGAGAAGCCAATTTTGGATTGTAGAGCCAGAAGCCTTTTGGTGGTTTAGGCCATGGCTGCCTAACTTACACAGTAAGTGAGGGGACACAGATTTGCTTGCTGTCAAGACTTGGTTCAACTAAAGACCTGTTAACATTTCCAAAGGAGAAGACAGCATTACCAGGGTTGGCTTTCTTATTGTCACTATATAAAATTAATAAACATGGGTATAAAATATAATATTGCCACAGTGGCTGCTGTTCCTTCAAGTTATCGAAGTGTGTACTTCCCTTTTTTAAACAGTTGGCTAAATAAGTAACAGTTGGTTAAGAGTATAACATGTCTGGGTTCAGATCCTGGCTCTGCCACTTACATACTTTTCAATGTATTTTTTAAATTCAATAAAAATTATATATATTTATGGTATACAGCATGATTTGATATATGTGTACATTGTGGAATGACTAAATCAAGCTAACCTACTTATGTTTTTTGTGTGTGTGTGTGATTAGAACATTTAAAGTCTACTCTCGTGGATTTTCAAGTATATCATACATTGTTATTAACTGTAATCATGTTGTACAATAGATATCCTGAATTTATTTTTCCTGTCTAACTAAAATTTTATGTCATTTGACCAGCATCACCAATACCCACCCACCCCACGCCCACCCCTGGTAACCTCCATTCTACTCTGTGCTTCTGTGACTTCAACTTTTTTAGATTCCACATACAATAGTCCCCCATTGTTTCACTTTCTGTGGTTTCGGTTACCTGTGGTCACCTGTGATTCAGAAATATTAAGTGGAAAATTTCAGAAATAAACAATTCTTACATTTTAAATTGCATGCCATTCTGAGTGGTGTGATGAAATCTAGCAGTATCCCTCTCTGTCTCACCTGGGACGTGTAATTTCTTTGTCCAGCATATCCGTGTGATGTATGCTACCTGCCACTTAGTCACTTGGTAGTCGTCTTGGTTATCAGATCAAAAGAAAAACATAGGATTCAGTCCTATATTGGCAGTGTCAGGCATCTGCTGGGGGTCTGGTATTTGTCCTGTCTGTGCTTGGCTTATTTCACGTAACATAATATACCCTGATGCATCCAAGTTGTTGAAAATGACAGAATTTCCTTCTTGTTTATAGCTGGATAGTGTTCCATTGTGTGTATGTGTGTATGTGTGTGTGTGTACATATACACACACACACCCCCCCACATTTTCTTTGTCCATTAATCCATTGATGGACACTTAGGTTGATTCCATCACATCTTGGCTATAGTGAATAAATAATGCTGCAGTGAACGTGGGAGTGAAGATATCTCTTCGACATATTGATTTCATTTCCTTTGGATATATACACACACTCGAGAGTGGGATTGCTAGATCATATGGTAATTCTATTTTTAATTTTTTTATGAACCTCTATACTGTTCTCCATAATGATTGTGTGATACTAATTTACATTCCCTCCAGCAGTGTCCAAGGGTTCCCTTTTTTCCAAAACCTTGCCCACACTTGTCATATTTTGTCTTTTTTTTTTGAGACAGAGTCTCACTCTTTTGCCCTGGCTAGAGTGCCGTGGCGTCAGCCTAGCTCACAGCAACCTCAAACTCCTGGGCTCAAGCGATCTTTCTGCCTCAGCCTCCCGAGTAGCTGGGACTACAGGCATGCGCCACCATGCCCGGCTAATTTTTTCTATATATTTTTAGTTGTCCAATTAATTTCTTTCTATTTTTAGTAGAGACGGGGTCTCGCTCTTGCTCAGGCTGGTCTCGAACTCCTGAGCTCGAACAATCCGCCTGCCTCGGCCTCCCAGAGTGCTAGGATTACAGGCGTGAGCCACCATGCCCGGCCATATTTTGTCTTTTTTGACAATAGCCATCCTAAGGTGTAAGATACTTCATTGTGGTTTTGATTTGCACTTCCCTTATGATAAGTGATATTGATCATTTTCTCATATACTTGTTGGCCATTTGTATGTCTGCTTGTGAAAATACCGTTTTAGGTTGTTTGACCATTTTTAAATTGGGTTATTTGTTTCTTTGCTATTGTTTGAGTTCCTTACACAGTCTTCTCTTGGTATCCCTTGGTAGTTGGTTCCAGGGCCCCCCTCTGATACCAAAATCCACAGATGCTCAAGTCCCGTATGTAAACTGGCATGGACTTTGCATGTATTTTACACATCCTCTCATATACTAGATTATGTATAATACTTAATACAGTGCAAATGCTATATAAACAGCTGTTATATTGTGTTTTTTCTTGTATTATTTTTTTACTGTTGGACTCTCTCCCCACCCCCAAGAATATTCTCTATCCATGGTTCCTTGGATCTTCAGATAAATGCTGAATGTATATTTTGGATATTGACCACTTATCAGATATATGATTTGCAGATATTTTCTCCTATTCAGTAGGTTAACTCTCTTGATTATTTTTGCTTTGCAGAAGCTTTTTAGTTTGGTGTAATCCCATTTGTCTGTTTTCATTATTGTTGCCTGTCCTTTGGGGTCACATCCAGAAATCTTTTCTAAGACCGATGTCAAATAGTTTTTCCCTTATGTTTTCTTTTTAGTGGTTTCACAGTTTCAGGTCTTATGTTTAAAGTTTTTAATCCATTTTTAGTTAGATTTTTTATGTATCATGTGAGATAAGGGTCAAATTACATTCTTCTGCGTGTGGATATCTAGTTTTCCTCATCGAAGGGACTTTCCCCATTGTGTGTTCTTGGCACTTTTGTTAAAGATCAGTTGATATAAATGTATAGATTTATTTTTGGGTTCTCTATTATCTTTTGTTCTATATGTCTGTATTTGTCTCAATACAATGCTATTTTGAATTACCATTGCTTTGCACTGGATTTTGAAATTAGATAGTGTGATGCTTCCACCTATGTTCCTTTTTTTTCATTTTTTAAATTTATTTATTTTTAATTATTTAAAAATTATGATGGGTACACAGTAGTTGTATACATTTACGGGATATATGTGATTTGTTACAGTGATCAAATCAGGGTAATTGGGGTATCCATCACCTCAAGCATTTATCATTTCTTTTTGTTAGGATCATTCCAATTCTACTTTTTAGTTGTTTTAAGATATACAATAAATTACTGTCAGCCATAATCACCCAATTTTGCTACCAAATACTAGGTCTTCAATGATCTTAACTGTACTTTTGTACCCATTAACCATCTGCACTTTATCCCCCACTCCCAACTACCTTTTCCAGCCTCTGGTAACTATTACTCTACTATCTCCATGAGTTAAGTTTTTATAACTTTTAGCACCCACATGTAAGTGAGAACATGCAAAATTTGTCTTCCTGTGCCTAGCTTATTTCATTTAACATAATGTCCTCCAGTTCCATGCATGTTGTTGCAAATGACAGGTTTTCAGTTTTTTTTTTTAATGACTAAAGAATACTCCGTTGTGTATGTGTGCCACATTTTATTTAACCATTCAGCTCTTGGTGGACACTTAGGTTGATTCCATATCTTATTTATTATGAATACTACAATAAACATGGCAGTGCAGATATCTCTTTGATATACTGATTTCCCTTTTTTTTTTTTTTGGATATATGCCTAGCAGTGGGATTGTTTGATCATGTGGTAGTTCTATTTTTAGTTTTTTGAGAAGCCTCCATACTGTTCTCTGTAGTGTCTATAGCAATTTATATTATAGTTTACCAACAATGTACAAGGATTATCCTTTCTCCATGTTCTTGTCAGCATTCATTATTGCTTATCTTGGATAAGAGCCATTGAACTGGGATGAGGTGATATCTCATTGTAGTTTTGATTTGCTTTTCTCTGATAATTAGTGATGAGCATTTTTTCATGTATGTGTTGGCTAGTTGTATATCTTCTTTTGAGAAGTGTCTATTCAGATCTTTTGCCCATATTGTAATCAGATTTAAAAATTTTTTTTAATGAGTTGTTTGACCCCCTCATATATTCTAGTTATTAATCTTGTGTCAGATGAGAAGCCTACAGATATTTTCTCCGATTCTTTGGGTTGTCACTTCACTTTGTTGCTTTGTCTCCTTTGTGTTGCAGAAGCTTTTTAGCTTGATGTGATCTTACTTGTCCATTTTTGCTTTGGTTCCCTGTACTGTTGAGGTATTAACTCGAGAAATCCTATCCCAAACCAATGTCCTGGAATATTTCCCCAATGTTTTCTTTTAGTAGTTTCATAGTTGATCTTAGACTTAAGTCTTTAATCCATTTTGATTAGAGTTTTGTATATGGTGAGAGATAGGGGTCTAGTTTCTTTCTTCTGCATATGGATATCTAGTTGTCCCAGTGCCATTTATTGTAGAGACTGTCCTTTCCTTAGTATATGTTCTTGGCACCTTTATAGAAAATGAGTTCACTGTAAACGTGTGGATTTATTTCTGGCTTCTCTATTCTGTTCCATTGATCTATTAATTATACATATGTTTTTATGCCAGTACCATGCTGTTTTGGTTACTGTAGCTTTATATTACAGTATAATTTGAAGTCAGGTAATGTGATTCCTTTAGCTGCGTTCTCTTTCCCCAGGAGGGCTTAGGTTTTTCTGGACTTTTTATGTTTCCATATAAATTTTAGGATTACTTTTTCTATTTCTGTGAAGAATGTCTTTGGTATTTTGATAGGAATTGCATTGAATCTGTAGATTGCTTTATGTAGTATGGACATTTTAACAATATTGACTCTTCCAATCCATGAACATAGAATATCTTTCCGTTTTTTGTATCTTTTTCCATTTCTTTCATCATTGTTTATAGTTTTCTCTGTAAAGATTTTTTCCTTTTTTGGTTAAGTTTTTCCTCAGTATTTTATTTTATTTATAGCTGTGGTAATCAAATTACTTACTTGGCTTCTTTGTCAGATCATTCACTATTGGTGTATGGAAATGCTACTGGTTTTTCCATGTTGATTTTTTTATCTTGCAACTTTACTGAATTTGGTTATTTGTTCTTATAGTTTTTTGGTGGTCTTCAGGTTTTTCTAAATATAATTTTTTTTTTCTGCAAATAAAGATAACTTGACTTCTTCCTTTCCATTTTGGATGCCCTTTATTTCTTTTTCTTGTCTAATTGTAATCATTCTTGCTAGGACTTCCAGTACTATGTTGAGTAACAGTCATGTAAGTGGGCATCCTTGTCTTCTTCTGGATATTAGAGGAAAGGCTTTCAGTTTTTCCCCATTGAGTATAATAAGGCTATGGGTCTGTCATGTATGGCTTTTATCATGTTGAGGTATATTCCTTCTCTCTGCAGTTTTTGAGAGTTTTTATCATGAAAGGATGTTGAATTTTATTGAATGCTTTTTGGCATCAATTAAAATGATCATATGGTGTTTGTCCTTCATTCCGCTTTTGTGATGTATCACGTTTATTGATTTGCATCCTTGCATCCCTTGGGTGAATCTCATTTAATTATGGTGAATGTTCTTTTTAATGTATTGTTGAATTTGGTTTGCTAGTATTTTGTTGAGGATTCTTGCATCTATGATCTTTACTGTAGTTTTCTTTTTTGTTGTTGTTGTGTCTTTATCTGGTTTTGGTATCAGAGTAACACTAGACTCATGGAATGAGCTTAGAAGTATTCTCTCCTCAATTTTTGGAATAGTTTGAATAGGATTGGTATTATAAAGTTCTTCTTTAGATGTTTGATAGAATTCAGCAGTGAAGTTATCAGGTCCTGGACTTTTCTTTGATGGGAGACTTTTTATTACTACTTCTATCTCTTGTTATTGGTCTATCAAGGTTTTGGATTTCTGCTTGGTTCAATCTTAACAGGTTGTTGGGTCCAGGAATTTATTCATTTCTTTTAGGTCTTCCAATTTATTGGCATACAGTTACTCATAATAGTGTCTGATGATCCTTTGAATTTCTGTAGTTGAAATGTTTCATTTTTCATCTCTTTTATTTATTTTGGTCTTTTTTCCTGAATTAGTCTGACTAAATGTTTGTTGATTATCTTTTCAAAAAACTGACTTTTCATTTTATTGCTCTTCTGTGTTTTTTTTTTATCCCAATTTCATTTATTTCTCTTCTGATCTTTATTATTTCTTTTTTCTACTAATTTTGAGTTTGATGTGCTCTTGCATTTCAAGTTCTTCAAGGTGCATTGTTAGGTTGTTTATGTTAAGTTTTTCTACTTTTTTGATGGTAGGTGTTTATTGCTATAAACTTCCCTCTTAGTACTGCTTTTGCTATATACTATAGGTTTTGTGATGTTGTGCTTCCACTTTTATTTGTTTCAAGGAATTTTTAAATTTTATTTTAATATCTTTATTGACCCAGTGGTTGTTCAGGAACATATTAATTTCTGTGTGTTTGTAGAGTTTTCAGAGTTCCTCTTGTTTCTCGTTTTATTTCATTTTGGTCATAAAAGATGACCACTTACATATTTTTTGAATTTTTTAAGACTTTTTTTGTGGCCCAACATAGGCTCTTATCCTTGAGAATGTTCCATTTGCTGAGGAGAAGAATGTCTATTCTGCAGCTGTTGATGGAATGATCTATAAATGTCTGTTAGGTCAGTTAAGTCAGTTAGGTCAGTGTAGATTAACTCCCTTTTTTTTGTTGTTGATTTTCTGTTTGGATGATCTGTTCAATATTGAAAGTGGGGTATTGAGGTCTCAATATGTTATTGTATTGGGGTCTGTCTTTCTCTTTAGGCCTAATAATATTTGCTTTCTATATCTGGGTGCTCCAGTGTTGGGTGCATATATAATTGTTATATCCTCTTGCTGAATTGGCCTCTTTATCAATATATAATGACCTTCTCTGTCTCTTTTTACAGTTTTTGTCTTGAAATCTATTTTATCTAATAGATGTGTAGCCACTCCTACCCTTTATTGGTTTCTAGTTGCATGGAATATTTTTTCCATCCCTTTATTTTCAGGTGTTCTCTGACCTTCTTGTACCTGGATATTGATATCTTTCTCTTGGTTTAGAAAATTTCTGTTATTATGTCTTTGAATAAACTTTCTACCCTGATTCCTCCTTTCTGCCAGTAACTCTTAATTTGCCTTTTTGATACTATCTTCTAGATCTTGTAATTGTGCTTTATTCTTTTTTCTTTTTCTCTTCTGTGTATTTTCAGATAGCCTGTCTTCAAGCTCACTAATTCTTTCTTCTGCTTGAGCAATTCTGCTGTTGAGAGAACTCAGATTCATTTTTCAGCTTGTCAATTGAATTTTTCAGCTCCAGATTTTCTGCTTGAGTTTTTTATTATTTCAATCTCTTTGTTAGATTTCTCTGATAGAATTCTGAATTCCTTCTCTGTATTGTCTTGAAGTTCGTTGAGCTTCCTCAAGACACCTATTTTGAATTCTCTTCGTGAAAGTCACATATCTCCATCACTCCTGGATTGGTTAGCGGAGACTTATTTTGTTCATCTAATGAGGTCATGTTTACCTGGATGTTCTTGATGCTTGTAGATGTTTGTTTGTCAATGTCTTGGCATTGAAGGTTACACATTTATTCTAATCTTAGTACTCTGGGCTTATTTGACCTGTCCTCCTTTGGAAGGCCTTCCAAGTATTCAAAGGGACTTGAGTGTTGTGATAAAAGGCTATGGTTATTGCAGTCTTATCAGTAATAGGAAGTGCCCCAAGACCAATAACGCTGTAACTTTTGCAGACTCTGAGAGGAACCACCTTAGTGGGTTTGGGTAAGATCAGGGAGAATTCCCTGGGTTACCAGGCAAAGTTTCTTGCTCTGTTCCCTCTCCTTTCTCCAAGTGGAAGGAGTCTCTACTGGAGCTGCACTGCCTGGAGTTGGTGGGGAGGGGTGACACATGCACTCCCTTGACTGCCACAGTTGTTGTCTCACTGAGTCATGTGCACTCCAAGTCCACTGGGCTGCTCCAGGGCTTGCCTAGGGACTGCAGTTCTTGTGGCCTGACAGCCTTTCAATTTTATTCCAATCCTCAGGTCACTTTATTTAGTCGGTTGTAGAGTTAGTCAGAACTTGGATTCCTCCCTCTAGGGCTAAGAATCCCCCTCTGGCCAAGGCTAAGAGCCAGCAAAAATCTGCCTGTGTTGTGTTCTGCTGTGATAGGGCAGCACTGAGTTCCAATGCAAACTCCCACAGTCACTTTGCTTGCTCTCCCTCTCCCAAGGACACAGATGCCCCCACAGGTGCAGTGCTGCTAGAGGATAAGGGAGGGGTGGTGCATTGCAAAACTATCCTACTCTCTTCAATGCCTCGTTCCTTGATAGTGTGTGAAAATCAGGTACTATGATCTGATTTTTATTGTTGTTGTTATTCTTATGAAGGTGCTTTCTTGCATGGATAGTTGTTCACTTTGGTGTTCCTGTAGGGGGGCAATCACTGGAGGGTTCTATTTGGTCATCTTGCTCCACTTCCTCTCCAGCTTTATTCTTTTGTCTCATGATTGCCTTGGCTATTCATTGCCTTTTATGGGTCTGTTTGTATCTTAGGATGTTCTTCTCCTTTATCTGTGAAAAAGTCATTAGAATTTTGATAGGAATTGCATTGAATCTGTAGATCCTTTTGGGTAGTTATGGACATTTTAATAATATTGATTATTCGAATCCATGAACACAGGCTATCTTTCCATTTATTTCTGTCTTCAGTTTCTTTCTTCAATGTTTGATAATTTTCAGCATACTGATCTTTCACTTCTTTGGTTAGATTTATTTCTAAATTGTTTTATGCTATTGTAATTTGGATTTTTAAAACATTTTTTTTCAAGTAGTTACTAGTATAGAGAAATCTTATTGATTTTTTTATGTTGCTTATGTATCCTGCAACTATGCTGTATTCATTTATTCTAACAATATTTTGGTGGTGTCTTTATGGTTTTTCCCTAGGTAAGACTGTGTCATCTGCAAACAAAGACAATTTAACTTTCTTCCTTTCTAATTTGGGTGCCTTTTATTCCTTTTTCTTACCTAATTCTTACGGCTAAAATTTTCAGTACCGTATTGAATAAAAGTGGCCAGAATGTGCATCCGTGTCTTATTCCTTTTCTTACAGGGAAAGCTTTCAGCTTTTCACCTTTGAGTATGTAGATAGCTGTGGACTTGTCATAAATGGCCTTTATTGTGTTGAAGTATATTCCTTCTATACCTAATTTGTTGAGCGTTTTTATCATAAAAACATATTGAATTTTGTCCAAAGCTTTTTCTGTATCTGTTGAGATGATCATATGGTTTTTGTCCTTTATTCTGTTAATGTGTTGTATCTCATTTATAGATTTGCATATTTCAAACCATTCTTGCATCCCAAGGATAAATCCCATTTGATCGTTGTGAACAATCTAATGTGCTGTTGAATTGGGTTTGCTGTTATTTTGTTGAGGATTTTTGCATCTGTGTTCATTAAAGATATTGGCCTCCTACCAAAACTATTCACCACAGAGCCCAGGAGAAGTCATGCACAGTAGTGTGTCAGAAGAGAGGCCTACACTACCATCTTTGATCTCGAGTGTGGACCCCCAAACAACACTGTAACTTTGCTCCATCCCCTCTCACTGTGGTCTGAGATCATTCTAAGGACCCAAAAGAAGACACCCCTGTCTGAGTCCTCAGGGCAGTTTGTTGAACTTATAGTGAACTCAGTACAACTTGATAGCAGGCTTGCCCACTCAGCAACCCACCAGGAGACATGCACGTCCACGACCCCAGAGACAGGCCTGGAAACTTTGGCCTTGGCTGTAGTCCCTGAAGCAGCCTTGTGATTTAGTTCCAGCTCCCCTCAGCTATGCACCAGGACAATATTGCCTACCCAGATCACTCCTGTTGGAGTGATTCAACAGGAGCCCTCCCTACATCCTGGAGGAAGCTCTACCTATCCGGGCACAACTGGGAACAGTCCTGCTATATTCAGACCCTCATCCCAGCGCCAGCTATTCAGACAAAAGCCCTGGAGACAGTCCAGTCCATCTAGGGATCAGACAGGATTCAAACTCTGTTATAGCCCCTGGTAACTAGGTCATATGGGGCTATAGCTGATCCCCCAGGAGGACAAGGCCATTTCCAGGACTGAAGCCTAGACCACAGTCAGGAAGTCTGTTACTAGGGTGACAATCTGCGCTCTCAAAACAACCTTCCTAGTTCATCAGGTCCACCTGGGTTTCACAAACTCTTACCTGAATTCCAGTGCTCCCACAAAGGTATTTTTGTCCATGGATGGCTGTGAAATTATTGTTCCTATTTGGGGATACAAGCAGTAGGGCCTCCTATTTATCCTTGCTGCCATCACTCTCGTATTATGGTAACGTTAATCATTGGTGATTTGATTAACAAGGTCAGCTCCTCTCGAGTTTTACAAGTTTTGGAGGTCAGAAATTCAAAAATGGCATTCTCTGAGCTAAGATCAGGACTGTGTTCCTTTTAGGGAATAGGGAAACCAGAATATATGTTTTTAAAAAGTGTGTACCTTTATTCTGTTCAGCTCTTGAGTCCTCCACTTACACGTTGATTCGGTCAAGTTACTTAACCATTCTATGTCTTCTGATCTTAAAGGAGGATTATAATAGTACTTATTCTGAGGCTAATTTTGAGGACAAAATGAATTGATAAGTGCAAAGCATTTGTAACAATATAGGAAATCAGTGCTAAGAAAATTTGATCTTTTAGTCAAATGCATTTGTTTGAGTATATTACTGTTGAGGAAAATTTCACAAAAATTATTTTTTCATTAGTATTTTTTTCATTCCAGTTATTACTTTATTTCTAGCTTTGTTTGGGGCATTATGCTATGTTTGGAATGTAAAAATGTCCTCAGTTTGGGGACATTGTCAATTAAAAAGACAGTTTTGTTTAGTACAATTTTATTATGGACGAAGAGAAATACAAGCGCTTATGGGTGTTTACAGAAGAGGCATTTAACCTATTCTGTGATGATGATTTGGATATGTTGAGTGGAGCAAGAAAGAGAAGGTTTTCTGTAAGAGATGATCCTGTGGGATGGATGGGTGAGAGAAACATACTATATAAAGGAAGTTAAAAAAAGAAAAAGGAAGGAAGAGAAGATGAATGGTAAGTAGATTTAAGGGAAAGGGAGGAGTAGTTGTAAGAACCACATACAGACAGACCTCGGAAATATGGTAGATTCGGTTCCAGACCACTGTAATAAAGTAAATATTACAATAAAGTGATTGATGCACGTTTTTGATTTCACAGTGCATATAAAAGTTATATTTATACTGTACTGTAGTCTATTAAGTGTGTAATAGCATTATGTCTAAAAAAATCTATATACCTTAATTTAAAAGTACCTTATTGCTTAAAAATACTGACACAGAGACATGAGGTGAACACATACTATTGGAAAAATGGTACCCATAAACTTTTTGGATACAGGGTTGCTTCAATTTATAAAAAATGCAGTATCTGCAAAACTCAGTAAAGCAGAGTACAATAAAAAGTGTATCTGTTAAGTGTGGTATGAGAGAGTAAAATAAGCCTGAACTTGGACAGAGTGGAACTGTTGAGGATTTTTAAAGTTTGAGAAATTTGAACTTTCTTACATTTGAAAACTTGTATTTATTTTGATTCTGGAATAGTAAATACTTAAATAATCTCTTTAAGCCAATAGCATTTATGATGTTCATACTAAATTTTTTTTTTAAGGATTTGAAATTGTTGAAATGAGCAGTCGTAAATCAAAGAATAACAACTTAATTCATGCGGACTGCCTTTCACAGGTTAGTATGTATTTTCATTAATATCAAGGCCTTTTAAGATGAAAAAGTGATCAGAGAAATAGTCATCTTCTTAATTTAAATTTTTCCCTTACCACTTAAGAAGAATCACTCATTCTGTCGTGAGGCAATTTCATTCATTTTAAGTCTTTGGGTAGTCGGAATCCTAACTTTTACTCATCCTAAAGTTTTACTAAACTTTTACAATTTTACATGAGTAAATTTTTATTTCAATGTATTTAAATACTATCCTCAGAGTATAAGTTTAGCACTCTTTTTGCTAA
Source organism: Propithecus coquereli (assembly GCF_000956105.1). Lineage (NCBI taxonomy): Eukaryota > Metazoa > Chordata > Mammalia > Primates > Indriidae > Propithecus > Propithecus coquereli. The sequence continues at coordinate 5,702,239 of NW_012135858.1, forward strand.
ATTTATTCCTGAGTATTTTGTTCCTTTTGATGCTGTTACAAATAGAATTGTTTTCTTATTTTCATCCTGGTTAATTCATTGATAGTATATAGAAATGCAATTGATTTTTATATTTGATCTGGTATCTTGCAACCTTTCTTAATTCATTTATTAGTTCTAATAATTTCGCAGTTTATTCCTTAGGATTTTCTGTATACAACATCATGTCGTCTGCAAATAGAGAAAGTTTTACTTTTTCCTTTCCAATCCAAATGCCTTTTTCTTGCCAAATTTCCCTGGCTTGAACCTTGAGTAAATGTTGAATAGGAGTTGCAAGAACAGATATTCTTGTCTTGTTTTTCATCCTAGGGGGAAGAAACTCAGTCTTTCACCATTATGTATGATATTAGCTGTAGGTTTTTCATAGATGCCCTGTGTCAGGTTGAAGAAATTTCCTTATATAATCCTGGTTTTTTTGAGTGTTTTTATAATGAACTTTTAATATTATCTTAAGTGCATACTTTATTCCCAGTGCTGTGCATATACCTCTATGTCTCTCCCTTAGAAGGCTTAGAGTCTAGTAGAGAATGGCCATGATAGTTCTACCCTGGCATTTCCATTTATCTGTAGTTCACATGAACTACATTTATTTTTTAAATCAAAATGAAATATTATTAGTATTCTTTTATAAGACCTAACTTTTTTGAAGGAAAATGTTTAGCTATTTTGAAAAAAAATGTTTAACTGAGGTACAATTTATATACCTTTATATGTAATATGCACAAATCTTCCATGTACACCTGAATTAATTTTTGTACATAGATACAACTATTTAACCTCCATGCCCAATCACTTTGGGATTTGTGAACCTTCTGACTATTCACTACAACCTCATTTCCTTTATCTAATATATTATACATAGTTGTTGCCTCTCTAGTAGACTTCAATTAGTTTTTTGTTTTGTTTGTTTGTTTTTAAGAAAAGGATTGAGGTTTGTCATTTAATTTCTAGTGATCTCATCCAGGTAGAGGAATACACATGATGATTAGTTGAGTCTATATATATGCTTATTTAAGTATTTTATAGCTATTAGCTATAAAATATCTATATTGTGTTACAGATAACAGGCCTACTATCAAGATGTTATTGTACTTTATAGATAAATTAATATTTAGAAAAGACTTAACCTTTTTAAATTAATATAATTGGCTCTTCTGGGACCAATCCCCTTATTCTTTCCACTTCATCTGTAGTGATAAGTATGGATTGTTTTATCTCTAGTGAGTAATTGTTTTGAGGATTCAGATTTGTCTCTTTTGTACATGAATAATTAGTCCCCTGCTTTCAGTCCGGGAGAAGAAAATTTTTTGGGAGAGTTTTTATTTCAACCCACAGAGCCAAATTTGAGACAGTTCCCTAAGGTTTTTGTCCCTGAAAGACCTGTGTATTAACTACAGATTCAAAAAAAAAGGAATGGCTTAAATGGTCCATCTTTTTAAAGGCTGTGCTAGATTATCTGACATAATTTTTCACAACTAAGTCTAAGGCCCTCCTTCCAAGGTGAACTCAAAATATAGCTCCTTAAAAGATTTTTAAAAAATCATTCTAATGATTCCTTATTTTATAGCTTAGATGAATGTAGGTTTTGTCATCATATAATTGAGCATTTGCTTATATGCCAAATTACTACTTTTTTGCAGTTTGCTTCTTGAATTTATTATTTCTTTCCAGTTTATTTTTGCAGTGTTTTTTTAGGCATGTTTCATGCCTTTTTAGTAGTACTGTGCTCTGAAACTAGTAGGTCCTCAGTAACTACATGAAATTTTAAACTGTTTCCCTCAGAATCCTGAATTTTATGATATGTACAGATTGATAGGACTTGAGCTTAGCCAGTTTAGATGTGTTGGTCTCTAGAGATTGAGCGTGTAGAACACGAGCATTATTAGATTAGATTGCATTATTAGATTTCCTCCTGTCTTTGTTCCTTGGATGACATGTTATACGAAGTGAAGTATTCATTCAATCACATGCAGTAAAACAGCCTTCAAGTTGCTAATGTAGCTAAAGTAAGTAATTCTCCCTCTTGTTGAAACCTTTACAACTAGATTCTCATTCTTTCTATGGGACTTGAGATAGGCGAAAGACCATTAATTTATAAGTCGTGAAAATAGTGGCAGAACTCTCGAGGACAAGTATTCAGGAAAGGTTGAATTAATTCATTAATACCTAATTCTGACTACTGTAAATGTACTTTCTCTCATTTTTGAATACATGTGTAATAATTTTATTGACTTAATCTCATCAGGTACAAAGAATTTTACGTGAAAGATTTTGTCATCAGAGTCCACATAATAACCTATATGGAGTACAAGTACAATACAAGTAAGTCTAGTTGTCTCTTTGTCTGATATGAAGCTACTCACAGATGCCCTCCAGGCTTTGCAAAAATTATTATACGCAAATTTGATCTTTAAAAGGCTAGCGAACACTATAGGAGTAAAAAAAATTGCCTTGTGTATAGAAACACTGAATATCATGAAGCAGGAGTACATACAAGTATTTCCATAATGAGAAAGCCCTTTAACTTTGAATCTTGCTTTGTTTCTGTTATCTGGTATTATGAAGAGAATTCTGACCTTGCCCTTAATGGCCACCAGCTGGCTGTGGCATGAAAGTGCAGAGTGTTAGTAAAAAAGGAGATCTGAATGCAAGGGTCCTAAGAGTTGCCACCATTGTCCCCTGTCCCCTACCATCATAAAAACCAATATTATATTCCAAACTTACTAGGTTTTCACTTGAGGTTTCCAAAGAATTAGTGAGCCTATAGTCTGTATTCTTCTGTATTCTTCTGTATATGACTATTTAGAGCCTGAGTCAAGTGCGCAGAGGGAAAAAAGAGAGGAATTTGTGTATATTTAAATTTAGCTTTAAAAAAACACTACCTAGCAAGTTATTCCAGCCTTATTTTTTAAATTTTGGCCTACTATATCATTTTAGACACTTAATTGAACTGCTGAAAAGAACTGCTATCAATGGAGAAAGTAACTCTGTACTCATTATTGGACCCCGAGGATCAGGAAAAACAACGGTAAAAGCTGTTGATTTCTGGTGTTTGCTTTGGTAGGCATGTGATAATTCTTATTTATAATACTGGAAACGTTTTCCATTTCATTATTTTGTAACTAACATTTTGCTTTGTTTTTTTTTCTTTAAATAACAGAAGACTTACAAAAGCCTTGTAAAGTTAGGGTGGTATCTTTCAGTTTGGCATACCTTTTTTTCCTTCTTTTTCCTCCCAGTGACAGATTTTCAGCTGATGTTAGTTTCATCATGGTCTTTTTGTCCTCGAAGAATTAGAAGTTGCTAATGGGAAAAGAAACTACCATTTATTGAGCATGTACTTTGTACCTTTGTATCTGTGTTTTCTTGTTTATTTTTAGTTTTCCTATTTATTGTTTAACCTGAGCTTACATAATATTTTCATATGCACACTCAAGTCTTCTATAATTCTCCTCACTATCATATTTGCTTAGTTACCTCAAAAAGATAGTCTTGTTTTATTCTCCTTTTTCTTTCCTCTCACATTCTTTATTCAATATAGGAGACAAGGTATGGGTGTTAAAATTTGAAAGTATTATTATTTAATTTTAAATGATTAAGCTGTGTAAAATGTTTTCTCACATATTCTATGCAATAAATTTAGATTTCTAACTAATACACTTTTAAAATTATTGTGAATAGAAGTAAAATTTTTTTATTAAAACAATGTATTGCTGATTGATTTATGTATGATGAGGAAATTAAGATTTTACTGTTGTCATTCATTTCTAGTATTGTTTAAAGTATATAAAGTAGGAATTTAGATCTAGGAAGTTTTTTAGTATTTCAAGAATTTTCACATTTATTATAATCATATTTACAATAATTTATTAGTTTTTGACTCTGTTTAATTTCAGTCTTCATGCCCAGCTTGTATAATCATTATTTCTTTATTTTTAAGTTTTATTATTGTTTTTCTTTGCATTTTACTTTAGTGTTATTTTTGGGTCATTTTTATAAGAGCACTATGTGACTAATATGCTTTTGTACCATTAGAGTTTCTTAAATACATCGAAAGTTATTTTTTGTAACTTACAACATGGCTGGCGGTTGAATTCTTGGGTCGATTTTTTCCACTTTGGAGTTACAAATGCTCCTTTACTTATGGTGGGATCATAAGTTGAAAATATCTTCAGTTGAAAATGCTTTTAATACACCTAACCTACTGAGCGTCATAGCTTCGCCTAGCCTACCTTAAAGGTGCTCAGAACACTTACATTAGCCTAAAGTGGGCAAAATGGTCTGGTATGGTAGTATACTGTAGAGGGTCAGTTGTTTACCCTTATGATCCCATGGCTGACTGGGAGCTGCAGCTTATTACTTCTACCTAGCATCACTAGGGTATTTTACCACTTTCTACTGAAGGCATATTGCTTTTGCACCATCTTAAATCAAAAAATCCTAAGTTGAATCATTGTAAGTTGGGGACCATCTGTATGTAGATTTTACTCATTCATGTTTTCTGGGGAAACTCTAAGGACAGGCTTTTTTTTCTCCTTTATAATTATTTTATCAATCTGAATAGGCTAGATTACACAGTCATAACAACCCCAAAGCTCAGCGGCTTAACACAAAAGAAGTTCATTGTTTGCTTTTGCTCTGTGTGCTCAGTGTGGATCAATAAAGGGCCACTGCTCTTGTATTCACTCAAGAGAAGTGATAGAGGTTATCTCAGCATGTTTTTTCACAAGCACCCCAGTGAAGAGAAGAGAGCATGGTGAATCATGGACACTCTCTTAAAAGTTCCTGCCCAGAGGTGATCAGAGCACATCTCCTCACAGTGCACTGTCTAGAATATGGTCACTTCTAACTTGAAGAGAGTAAGAAGTGCATTCCTAACTAGGTATCTAGAAGAGAGATTAACCAGAAGTATTTGGTGAATGTCACTAATGACCACCACAGCTAATTTGTTTTAAATTTATGTGTGATTTTTCCCTGTGTGGATGCTTATAGAGTTTCTTTATCTTAGAAATATGAAAAGTTCAAGGGCTGCGTGTGTTGATCATAAACACTAATATTCTGCAAACCCGCATAATATGTATTTAGATCTTTCTTCAGTAAAGAGTAATTTTTTTCTAGTTTTCATTTTATTATCTTTGGAAAAAAAATCATCATATCAATCTTCAAAGAACATATTTAGATAATATTTTAATTCTTTAAGAAGCTCCGTGATGATACTCTTATATCAATAAAAGAAAAAATGAGATCTAGGAAATCAATAAATTAGATGTATCATACCATAGTCAACTGTGCATCTTGAAACAAAATGGTATTACAACAGAGAATTAGAATCTCAGTTATTTCTGCATGAGGGTGTCAAGCCTAAAAATACAACTTGAGCAACTAATGACTGAATTTATTCAGAACTTCATCTTAGAAGTTTGTCGCTAAGACTTGGAGAAATTTCACCAAAAAAGATAATAAAGCTAGTAAACACTTATAACAATGTCCAAGTACGAAATACAAATGAAAGGGATACCATTTCATTAGTAAATTGACTAAAATATAGTTGGCTTTTTTAATTTTTTTTTTTTTCTTTTTTTAAGACAGTCTGGCTCTGTTGCCTGGGCTAGAGTGCAGTGGTGTCATCAGAGCTCACTGCAACCTCAAGCTCCTGGGCTCAGGGGATTCTCCTGCCTCAGCCTCCCTACTAGCTGGGACTACAGAAATGCACCACCACACCCAGCTAATTTTTGTATTTTTTGTAGAGAGTGTTTCTCTCTTGCTGAGGCCGATCTCAAATTCCTGGCCACAAGCAATCCTCCTTCCTCAGCCTCCCAGAGTGCTAGTATTGCATGTGTGAGCCACTGCACCCAGCCAATTTTTTTTTATTATTATTATTATTATTTTTGTAAACCCTGCGTCAAGGACTGACTTTCTGTGAGTCTCAGTGAGGGAGCTGCTCTGCTATGTATGCAACCCCATCCCAGAAGCAGTCATCTACAAGTGGTTTAGCACCAGGTCCCCCGTGAACATGCATTATATGACAGGCAAGAAGGCAGTCACCTTTCCAGTCTAGACCCATTTCCCAGGACTGTCCACACTGCAACCCAGTCCCAGTGTATGGCAGGACAGGCCATACCTGCAGAGGTCTATGTTTTAATAGAAAAATCAAGCAGATAATGTAGAGCTCTGGTATAACCCTCCCACTAACAGATACTCAGTTTCCTCTATTATTAACATCTTGCCTTAGTATGGAAACTTTTTCCAGTTAATGCACCAGTCCCCAACGTTTTTGGCACCAGGAACCAGCTTAATGGAAGACAGTTTTTCCATGGACCAGGGGTAGGAGATGGTTTGGGGATGATTCAAGCACTTTACGTTTATTGTACGGTCAAACGTCTCTGCTATGATCATCTTTATTTGCAGCCACTCCCCAGTGCTAGCATCACTGCCTCAGCTCTACCTCAGATCATCAGGCATTAGATTCTGATAAGGAGCATGCAACCTAGATCCCTCACATGCGCAGTTTACAGTAGGGTTGGAGCTCCTATGAGAATGTAATGCCGCTGATGATCTGACAGGAGTCAGAGCTTATGTAGTGATGGGAGCAATGGGGAGCGGCTGTAATACAGATGAAGTTTCACTTGCTGGTCCACAGCTCACCTCCTTCTGTGCTGCTCACCTCCTGCTATGTGGCCTGGTTCCTAACAGGCCACGGAATGGGGTTGGGGACTGCAACATTAACGAACCAATATTGATACATTATTATTAACCAAAGTTCATAGTTCAAGGTTCACTTTTTGTGTTGTACAGTTCTATGGGTTTTTATGAATGGATAATGTCCTGTATACGGCATTACAGTGTAATACAAAATAGTGTTGCCACCCTAAAAAATCCCTGTGCTTTACCTATTTATTCCTCTCTCTGAACCCCTGGTAACCAACCACTAATCTTTTTACTGTCTCCATAACTTTGCCTTTTGCAGAGTGTCATATAGTTGGAATCATACACTATGTAGCCTTTTCATATTGGCTTCTACTTTGCAGTATGGATTTAATGTTCCATGTCTTTTTGTGGTTTGATAGTTCATTTATTTTGATCACCGAATATATTCCATTGTATGCATTGCATGTACCACGGTTTGTTTATCCATTTGCCTATTGAAGGACATCTTGTTTGCTTCTAATTTGGTAGTTATGAGTAAAGCTACTACAAACATTTGCATGCAGGTTTTTATGCAGATAAAAATTTTCAACTCTATTAGTAGTTAGGAGTACAGTTGCTAGATCACATAAGACTATATTTAGCATTGTAGGGCACTGACAAACTGTCTTCCAATGTGGCTGTATTATTTTACTTTCCTACCAGCAGTAAATGAGAGTTCCTATTGTTCAGCGTCTTCACCAGCCTTTGGTATGGTCAGGTTTTTAAAAATTTTAGCAGTGCCAATAGGTGTGTAGTAGTGTCTTATTCTTGTTTTTACTTGCAGTTCTCTAATGACTTATGTTGTTGAGCATCTTTTCATATGTTTATTTTTCATCTGTGTATCTTTGGTGAGGTGTCTTATGCCCATTTTTGGATTGCTTTGTTTATTTTCTTATTGGTAACTTTTAAGAGTCCTTTGTATTTTTGGTTTTCAGTTGTGTTTTCCAAATATATTCTCCCAGTCTATAGCTTGTTTTTTTATTCTATTAACAGTATCTTTTGCAAAGCAGAAGTTTTTAATTTTAATAAAGTCAATTTGTCAATTTTTTCTTTGATATATTATGATTTTGCTGTTGTCATCACCAAACCCCTAGATGACCTAGATTTTTTCCTACATATCTTCTAGAAGTTTTATAGTCTAGCATTTTACATTTAGTTCTCTGATTCTGAGTTAATTTTTGTGAAAGGTGTAACATTGGTGTCTAGATTTAGTTTTTGCGTATGAATGTCCAATTGGAAACTGTCTTTTCTCCATTAAATTACCTTTGCTGCTCTGTCAAAGATCAGTTGACTATACTTGTGCGGCTGTATTCTAGGCTCTTTCTAGTCCTTTGATCTATTTTTCTGTTCTTTTGCCAATATCACATTTCCTTGATTACTGTAGTTTTATAGTGATTCTTGAAGTCAAGTACTGTCAGTCTTCTGAGTTTGTTCTTTAGTATTGTGTTGGCTATTCTGGGTACTTCACCTTCATATTAACTTCAGAATCAATTGTTGACATCCACAAAATACTGGGAATCTTTGAATTGACGTGGTGGGATTTTGTGTTGAATCTACAGATCATACTGGGAAGTAATGAGTTTTCCCCTTCATTAACATGATATATCTCTTCATTTATTTAGGAATTTCATCAGAGCTTTTGTAGTTTTCTTTTTAGAGATATTATTATACTTAAGTTTTAATTTTTGGGGGTCCTAATGTGAATCATAGTGTGTTTTTAATTTTCTGAGTGTTTGTTACTTGTATATTGGCAAGCAGTTAGCTTTTGTGTATTACCTTGTATCCTGCAATCTTGCTATAATTGCTTGTCAATTCCAGTAGGCTTTTTATCTATGAGATTTTTCTGCTTTGACCTGCCATCCCCAACCACTGGGCTGTGGACCGGTACTGGTCCATGGCCTGTTAGGGACTGAGTCACAGAGCTACTTTTCTAATTTTGGTATCAAGGTTATGCTGGCCTTGTAGGATGAGTTACAAAGAATTCTCTCTCCTTCAATTTTTTTGGAATTGGTATTAATTCCTCTTTAAAGGTTTGGTAGAAATCAGTGGAGAAACCATTCAGTCCTGGAAACTTTTTATAATTGATTCAGTCTCATTACTTGTTATTTATCTGTTCAGGTTTTCTATTTCTCCTTAGTTCTCTTAGGTAGATTGTATGTGTCTAGGAATTCATCCATTTCCTCTAGGTTTACAAATTTATTGACTTATAATTGTTTATAGTCGTCTTAAGGATCCTTTTTATTTTTATGGTATCTGTTGTGAGTCTCCTTTTTCATTTCTGATTTTATTTACTTGAATGTTCTCTCCTTTTTACTTAATCTAGAGAATGTTTTGTCAGTTTTGTTTATTTTTTCAAAAAAGCCACTTTTCATTTTATTGATCTTTTCTATTTTTTATGTCTCAATTTTGTTTATTTCTGCTCTGATCTTTAGTCTTTCCTTCTACAAATTTTGGATTTGGTTTGTTCTTTTCTATTAATAGTTCCTTGAGATACATCATGAGTTTGTTTATTTGAAATCTTTATAGTTTTTTGATGTACCCTATTATTGCTATAAACTTGTCTTTGAAAAGGTTTTTCTATTTTGTGTTTCTATTTTTATTTGTTTCAAGGAATTTTTAAATTTCATTCTTAATTTCTTCTTTCACCCATTGGTCATTCAGGAGCATGTTGTTTAATTTCCATGTATTTGTGTAGTTTTGAATGTTCCTCTTGTTATTAATGTCCAGTTTTATTTCATTGTGGTTAGATAAGATACTTGATATAGTTTTGATTTTTTTTTTTTTTTTTAATTTTTTGAGACTTGTTTTGTGGTCCTAACATGTGGTCAATCCTGGAGAATGTTTTATATACTGATGAAAAAAAAAACTGTGTTCTGCATCTGTTGGGTGCAGTGTTCTGTAAATGTCTGTTAGGTTCATTTGCTTTGTGGTGCAATTTAAATGCAATGTTTTTGGGGTTTTTTTTGTTTGTGTTTTTTTTGTCTAGGTGATCTGTCCAGTGCTGAGAGTGGGGTGTTGAAGTCCCCAACTATTAATGTATTGGGGTTCATCTCTTCCATTAGATCAAATAATATTTGCTTTATATGTATTTAAGTTCTCCAGTGTTGGATGCATATATATTTACATTTATTATATTCTGTTGATGTATTGATCCTTTATTATCATATTATGTCCTCCTTTGTCTGTTTTTACAGCTTTTGACTTGATGTCTGTTTTGTCTGATATAAGTATTGCTACTCTTGCTCACTTTTGGTTTCTGTTTACATGGAATATCTTTTTCCATTCTTTCATTTCAGTTTATGTGTGTCTTTACAGGTGAAGTGACTTTCTTGTAAACTGCATATTGTGGGGTCTTTTAAATCCTTTTTTTAATGCAGTCTATATCTTTTAAATGGGGAATCTAATCTGTTTACATTTCAGGTTTTATTAATAAGTGAGGACTTCTGTCATTTTATTGTTTACTAGTGGTTTTATATATCCTTTGTTCCCACCTCCTCTCTTATTACTTATTTTTATAGTTGAGTGGTTTTCTGTAACAATAAGGTGTCATTCCTTTCTCTTTCTCCTTTCTATATTGCCCCTACTGGTTAGTGTTTTTTTTTTTTTTTTTTTTAACATTTTCATGATGGTGGTTCTCATCTTTTCATATCCACATGTGAGACTCCTTTTTGGTTTTATTTTAAGGCCAGTCTAAAGATGATGAATTCTTTAGTTTTTGCTTGTCTGTGAGAGCTTTTATTTTTCCTTTGTTTCTGAAGCATTAGCTTCAGTTAGTATAATAATCTTGACTTGAAGGTTTTTTATTTTAGTACTCTGAATATGTTACTCTATTCTTTCCTGCCCTGTAAGGGTTCTGCTAAGAAATCTACTGTTAGTTTCATTAAGATTTCCTTATATGTGACTTGACACTTTTGCTGATTTTAGAATTATTTCTTTTTCTTTGATTTTTGACTTTTGAAGATTTGACTATAATGTATCTCAGATCTTTTTGAGTTGTATCTGTTTGGGTTTCCTTTAGCTTCCTGGAGGAGCTTCCAGGAGCTTCCTGGATCTGGATGTCCATCTCTCTCCCAGTGACCTAGTTTGCAAGAGTTTGTGGTGGCAGTAGTGTGACTTTGCCAGGCTGTTTCTCATGTTGGTGGCACATGCATGCCGATGGTGGGTTGGCCAGTTTGGGGGTCTGGCTCAATGTGGTTGAAGTCACTGGGCTGTTGGTCTAGCCAGGAGCACAGGCACTTGGTTGCTTGGCTAGCCTGGGGACATTTCCACCATTGGTGGCCCATGGGGCTGTTTCTTAGGTCCAGGTTGTGGGCTCAAGGCTGCTTGGCCAGGCTGGAGTCATGCCTGCCAAGGACGTCCTGAAAGATTGTTTCTCAGACCTTAATTGCAGGCCCAGGGCTGTTGGGCAGGCCTGGGTGTCTGTGGGGAGTTGGGGTGGGATGCTGCAGGGTTGTTTCTCAGGTCTCGAACATGGATGCTTAGTGGTTCTTCAGGCTAAAGGGGCATATCAGTGTCTCAGGGGCCTCTTCTTCTTGGAGGAGGGCACGCATTGGATTGGCTGGCTCATGGGCTGGTTGGTCCTGGGTAGGACTGCCTGGGTATTCTTGTTGGAAGTGCGTTGGTGGGAGTTGGTTTCCTTCCCGTGTAGGACCTTAGTGACAGCCAATCTTGGGCCCATGCTCTATGCAGCTTGGGTTGTGGCATTCCGCTACCCGTGTGGGCTCGGTGGAATGAAGGTAGAGACCCAGTGCTGGAGAGGAGCAGTGGCTTCTGGCCCCAGAGCAGGCACACTCCAGAGGTGGCTGTGGTTTCAAGATGACGCCATCCTGCAATAGCTTGGCTCCAAGGATGTGTGTGTGAAGGGTGGGGAGTGCACATCTTGTGCTCCTAATCTGGGGCAATACAGCTGTGTGAATTCTTGGAAGCTCTCCAAACAGTGCTCAGGGCTTGTGAGAACTGTAGGAATCTTCTGTCATAAAGACTGTAGTGTTTCTGGTGGCATTGGGAGCTGGTGGGCTCTTCTGCTTATCTTTTTCTCAAAATGGGAAGTCTCTCCTGACTCTGGGCAAATCCAGTCTGGGCAGGGGAAATGGGACTACAGATGCCATGTGCCTCCATGCTGCCCTCCTGGACTTTAGTCACCACATGTACGTCTGTACTCCAGTGCTCTCTCTTCAGTCAAATCTTAGCTGTTTATTCATGGCCTTGGTTCTTTCTTGTGGGGTAGGGGGGAAGATGAGCATCAGGCATCTTTAATCAGTGTGGTGTCCTCATTCATTTTCATGTTATAGCATCTTTTTATAAACATTTATTTGGTTTTATTCTATGTACTCAAGTTTAAAGGAGACAGCATTATGACAAAGTATCTGTTAGTTAATAAAATGGATCAGTTATTCTTGACCATGCTGGCAGTTTATCTACTTGTTGTTTCTTCTTAAACCGGAGCCTTGTGAAATCATTCTTCTACTGTGACTTCACTGGAATCTGGAAAAAATCTTCTACCTGGTTTTCCATTTTGGTATAATTCAGTTTATTCCTGGTACACCCCATTATTGAGAGGTTGTAAAGAGATGAGGAGCATTATTTGACTTGTGTCATTTTTGTAATTTGTTGTGTGTGGGGGAGTATCCCGAGATTAAAAAAAGGATTGAATAAATTGTCAGATATAAGCTTATTCTTAGATAAGAACTCTCAATGGTATAATTCTATAAGTTCAAATTTTAAAACATAAGATTACAATATATTTAAAACACTATCCTAAGCCAAATTATCTGAAATACAAAAACTCAAAAATCTACAGTTAATTGCAAACAGATAATGTTGTCTTGTTTTATATTTTAAAAAATAGATAGGACTTCTATTGACAGGTTGAGCCCTAGAAAATACTCTTCCATATGGAATTTTCTTGTTGACAGACTTGCTACTTGGTTAAATGGATTGTTTCCTCTGATTACCTATTAGTGAATCTTGTGTTTACTATATTATTTGGAAATAACAATAGTTAATGAGCATAAAAATCCCTGGATATTGGTAGGTCTAAGTGAATTATCCTGGTATGTTTTTAAAAATAATTTTTAGCTACAAAAAATGTGGAAAGGAGTTAACCAAATTGGTTATGTTCGTCAATATAACGTTAATAAACAACTAAATTTTTTTAGTATATAATGAAGTTTCCAATATTTGAAAAGATGATAGTGTATCCATGGAAAAACTAATATAAATTAAAAGATCGACGGCCGGGCGCGGTGGCTCAAGCCTGTAATCCTAGCTCTCTGGGAGGCCGAGGCGGGCGGATTGTTTGAGCTCAGGAGTTCGAAACCAGCCTGAGCAAGAGCGAGACCCCGTCTCTACT
>NW_012135858.1:5716191-5755255 GCF_000956105.1 Propithecus coquereli
AAAAAAAAAAAAAAAGAGATAGGGAAAGAATACTGTAGATTATTAATATTAAGAAAAACACTAAAAATAATATTTTTCAGGAACCAAGTTTTTATCATCTAGGGATGTGCTGTTGTATAGGGTCAGACCTGATCTAAAGGCAGACCTCTTGTTCAGATAATTCTTTAATGTCACTTCTCAGCTGAGCTGTTACTAGTAGTATGACAATTGAAATCTTGAGATTGTCTTCTTTTAAGAGGAGCTAAACTACCTATGATCTAAGGTAGAATTCGCTATGCTTTAAAAATCATACAGATATACCAGGAAAAGCCATAATTTTTAAAATCTTTTTGTGAAACCTAATAATTTAAAAGGAGGATGATATTTGCTTTTTCCTTTTGTACAGAGATGTTGCAGTGACATAAGGAGCATATCGCAGATACAAATAGTATTTTAGTTTTGAAAATAGTTTACCTGTTGTCCCAGTGCCTTTGTTGAATAATCCTTTTTGTCCTCACTAGGTCATGATGCTATCTATACTAATTTTTTTGTATATACAGCCTCTTTTCCTGGACCATTTATTTTGTGATAGTACTCCTCCACTTTGATATTGGAATAGTTAGCCCATTATTACTCATCCTTTTGAAAAAGTTTTTTAGCTTTTCTTAATTTTGTTCATTTTCAAATTTTCAAAACTATATGTAGTGGTCCTATGAAGAGATACATATGATATATCACAATATAACAGTGATAGTCTGTCACTAATTGAAAAAATGAATGTAAGTATGTGGTACAGAAATCTTTAAGAAAATGTGAAGCTTTATAATTAAATAGTTTAAGGTGATATAATACTTTCTGAATATAACCATAAATCTATTATAGTAATTATTAGTATTGATTTTTTTTTTATTGCAAGCCCCAAGTTTCCTTAATAAGGACTTTGTGTACATAGCAACTAACAGATGGGCTATCTCTTTTTAGCTTAATCTCATGGTATTACTTTTCTTATTTTCATTTCATGGTAACAAAGTAGTTCATGATATTCCATAGAAATATATATATATTTAGGGCATAGCCTTTTATAATCATTTAGCATTGTTCTGATATATATTTTTCAGTGGATTTTAATGATATTTAGTAGAGTAAATGGTAGAAAAGTGTATGTGTACTGAGACATGAAGTTCATAAGGGGCCATAGTTCAGTGTGACATGTAGAGAAATATTTTTTTTTAAACTTAAGGGTTATTTCTCAATTTTTATTAAAAGTTTGAATAGATGTTGGAGAGTGTGATCAGTCCTGGCTCTGGTATCTTAGGAGTCAGAAATAACATGTTCTACTTAATCCTTTTATCTGTAAAGAATTTGGAAATTTGTTAATTAAAATGTGTTTCTACCACTCGGTTTATAAAAGAATATGATCTTCTTGTTATCTTTTACCTATTATTAAACATTTTATAAACTTTTTATATTTAGTTAATAAATCATGCTTTAAAAGAACTCATGGAAATAGAAGAAGTGTGTGAAAATATATTACACGTTCACCTAAATGGTAAGTATGTCATCATTTTGTCATTGGGAATGATATAAACCATGTGAGGTTTTTAGATTACGAAACTAAATTCACTTGTGTGTTTTAAGCCTGTGTTAATAATTAGATTTTGAAAACTAAATCCGTGTTGAATAAAGGAATCACATAAGGACTTTGTTTTTTGTCTGTCTTTTCTCTTTCTTTAAGTAATACTGCTAACTCTATGGAAGATTGTTCTTTGACTCTACCAGATGTCTTTATTGCTGAGTTTTAAGAAGAAACTAATGTGAACCAACAAGTGTTTGATATTTTTCTTCCCAGTTAAATTTAAAAAGCATTGAAAAATATACATAACTGGAAGATTATCTGCTATATCAAATACATATTTCATTTTAATTAAATACTTTTAAATGGACTTTATTTCAGGCCTGCTGCAGATCAATGATAAAATTGCCCTAAAGGAAATCACAAGGCAGTTAAATCTGGAAAATGTAGTTGGAGATAAAGTTTTTGTAAGTATCACTTCAGTTGTTTTATTAAATAAACTTCAAAGTACAGTCCTTCTGGAGGAAGAGGTTCAGAGATTCTAAGTTGAAACATGCAAGATTCTTGTCATAAAAATGTACACTGTGTCAGGGTACATTTACTCGTAATGTTTGGATTTTATTTTGTAGTAGATTATACTAGCTATAAAAGAGCTAAGAAATTTACATTTATGTAGATACTCTCTGAGTTTGTTCCTTCATCTGTAAAATAAATCCTCGGATTCTCTATCCTGGAGATAGATGAATATATTTTTAAACATACTATATTATAGCTGTATAGTCTCCTCTGAGACTTGGATGGCATGGGCGCATTGGAAAATGTGATGAATATGAAGCTACAGTAGGTGGGTTTCAGTCTTGCCTTACTGAAAACCATTAGACTACCTGGTAATTGCTGACTAATGAATGTATCTGAATTTCAGATTCCTCATATGTTAAGTGGATATTATTTTATTGTACATACTTCACAGCATTATTCTAAAGAGGAAAGGAAACACTAAATAAATATCAATTAACTTTTAAAAAATACTTTGTGGATGGTAATGTGCTGTTCAAATGTCAATTCTCTTACTATGTTTTCAGAAATTTATCCATCCCTCATTACCATAACAGCTTGGTGTCTTAGGACAGTGAACATGAATAACCTAAAAGAAACAGATTTGAAATTTCTATTAAACGTTTTATCTATTACCTAATATATAGGACCTAAGGAAAAGACAATTATTTAATTTTTAGCTGCCCTAATTTTCATAATGAAATTATCTATCCTTATACTGTTTATGCAGTTGAAGTGACTTATATACATTCCATATTCATTTTCTGGTGACTGGTGACCATGAAGGGCTGTCACTCTAATTTTCTCTACTACGTGCTCTCTACTGCAATGACACGGGCATAATTGTGTAAGCCTTTAGCATTTAGGAATTTTAGTCTTTAATAATTATCTATCAAAAGTTGAGCCAAGCATATATTCCTCTTCGATTGTCTGCAGTTCTTTGAAGTACAAATTCAAAATGCCCCTTCTATAAATCCTGTGTTCTACTTTCTGTTTAGAACATAATGTTGAAGCTAGTGTACTATTAGGCCAAAAAGTTCCTATTAAGTTGGCTCAGTTTGACTTTTGATTTCAAGTTGATCTGGATAGGTGTAGCTGACATTTTTAAATGGATAGATTCATATTGGATTTATGTGAAATAATAAAAGGCCCAGTCTATCATTCTATGCTAATCATCACTATTATCGCCACATATAGACACTATTAGTTTAATTCCTTCACTATGTAAATTAGGCATCTGAGGCTCAAAGAGCATAATTAGTTTGCCTGTGGTCATAAAATGGCAGAGGCTGAACATAAGAACCTAAGTTACTTATGTAAGTATATACTTAATGTTAGACATAGTAGTCTTTTAAACAAAAAAGCTGAAAGACAAGCAACCTTTGAGAACTGACCACTGATTTCCTGACAGATTGTCTCTTTGAGCCTTTGTTATGTTATAGTAAAATTATGGATAACGCCTCTTGCCCTGTCTACTGTGGAAATAGTATTACCATGACAGCATGCGATTATCACAATATGTGGATGTTCTTTAAAACTCTATTGTACTGTTTTATATTAGCTCTCTCAATTGGAGAACAAACGAGTGGATTTCTTTTCTTCTTTTTATCTCCTCAAATTTAAAGTTGGCTGTTTCTTTAAATTAAAAAACCTGAATGAAATAAAAATTAATGACTTTAATGAAAAAATATTCTAATGGGGTCTCTACCTCAAATCTGAAACATCTGGATAATGCATCTACTACTCTGTTAAATTTTATTTAGAATATTTAAGTTGTATCCAAAAATGTTTTGGCTATATTTCAAGTAAACATAGCCAAACTTGATATGATATATACAAAATCTTCAATATACTCTGGAATAGACAGACACTGTTACAATATCTAATATTTCAAGCAAGTTTTTTCTTGCCTTTCCCTTTTGGATCTCATTTAAATTCATGGTCATTTCTTTAGTGGTACAAATTAATTTGAGACTTTCAAGAGCCTGATGTATTTGAAAACACAAAGTGGAATGCATTTCTGAGTCTCTAACTGTATGTAGAATATAGCAACTCTTCAAAACTACCTTCAAATAAATTTAACATTTTTACAGGTTTTGTCCAGAAAATTTCATACGGGACATAGTTATCGCCATTTTCAGTGTTACACCGTCTCTACTTTTACATTTAAGTTTTAGGTAGTAAGTATAGAGACTCTCAGCTGATTTTGGCCAATGACTAATTACTAGAAAAAAATACATAGTGTCTATATAAAGAATCAGCCCTATTTTATTCTTTATTTCATTAAA
The DNA here is from genome assembly GCF_000956105.1 of Propithecus coquereli. NCBI lineage: Eukaryota > Metazoa > Chordata > Mammalia > Primates > Indriidae > Propithecus > Propithecus coquereli. The sequence goes on from NW_012135858.1 coordinate 5,720,587, forward strand.
CTTAGTCATGTTATCTTTTTGTTATTCAGGGAAGCTTTGCAGAAAATCTTTCATTTCTTCTGGAAGCTTTAAAAAAAGGTAAATATTAACGTATTTATCTGTATCAAAAGGTATTTGTTTTAACTTTAATTTTCACCTGGTTATAAAGGTAAAACATGCTTTTACAAAAAAACCCTCAAACAGAAATATAAAAAAGAATAAAATGATCACTGTAATCCCATCTCCCATCGCTGTAATAGTGATTATCTCAATTAACATTTGGTTTCTTTTCTTTCTTCACCTGCAGCAAATCGTTAATATAGATTGTAGATAGATATAACTTCTTTACAGATATAAAATTATTTTACCTATTTTTTAATCAATAAATTTTGATCAGTGTTATCGTTTTAATGATTATTGTATATTCTGTTTTATAAGATGCTATAATTAATCACCAGTTTGGGACTTCCATTTCTAATTTTTTATAATTAGAAAGGATTAGACAATCATCATGTATTTCTTGGGGTAAATTTCAGTGAGTAGAATTCTGGGTTAAGAGACACCATATTTAAAAGAGTAAATATTACCAAACTACTGTGGAAGTTTCACTTTCTAAACATATTTGAGAATACATTTTTCTTCACAACTTCAAAACAATTAGTAGTTTTCATGTTTGCCAATCTCTTAGTTTAATTTTTGTAATTTTGTTCTTTGTTTAATTTGCGTAATTCTTACAGTGGTGATACTCATCATTTCACATTTTTATTGACCATTGACATTTCCAGGGTTACATATAGTCATGTGCTGCAAAATGTTTCAGTCAGTGGTGGGACACATATACAACGGTGGTCCCATAAGATTGTAATACCATATTTTTACTGCATCTTCTCTGTGTTTAGATACACAATACATAACCTTTGTGTTACAGTTGCCTACAGTATTCAGTTACAGCAACATGCTGTACAGGTTCGCAGCCTAGGAGCAATAGGCTATATCATAATACAATACAGCCTAGGTGTATAGTAAGCATACTATGTAGGTTTCTGTGAGTACACTCCATGATGTTTGCACAATGATGCCTGACAACACGTTTCTCAGAACATATCACTGTCATTAAGCAATGCCTGATTGTATTTCCTTTGGGTCTTTCCCTGATTTTGGTGAGGTTTTATGTCATACTTACTTATGGGAATTCCTGTGCTTATTTTTCTCTTCCCTTGGTTTGGACTTTTCTGCTGAGCATAAGTTTTAAATTATTCACATAGTTACATTTATCTAGAATTTTTTTTCTCTGCTTCAGATTATGAAAACATTCACCCATGTTTTCATTTAATGCGTATATTTGTAATTTATAATTTGGTTGGAATTTATTTTGGTATGAGGTATAGAATAGGGATCTAAATTTGAGTGAACCATTTTTCCTCACTGATATATAATGCTATATTTTATCAAATTGTTATGTAGGTCTGTTTATAGACTTTTGAGTAGTCCCTTTGATTTTGTACCAGTATTAAATCATTTAGCCTACTGTATTTATTTTAGTGTCTATTGGAGTAAGTCTCCTTAATCAGATTTTTGTTTCACTTTTTTTATGCAAATATAAAGCCTTTAAACCTAAGGTAAAAGGGATTCTTCTACTAAGGTAGTTTCCATTGTTGGAATGAGAAAAATGTATCCAGAGAGTCATGTTGAACTTTTCCCTCACTGTTGAAATGCCAAAAATTGTGATTTAAAGCAGTTAAGTAGCTTTGAAGCAGTTTTGTTCATTAATTAGGTGACTCCTGTTATATTTTAATCTCTAAGTGTTTTGATTCTATGTAGGTATTTAAAAGTCTTTTGTCAGTTTTGTAATGACTAAATGAGAATTATATTTACAGAATTATAAAAATAATCATCTCCAGTCATTTAAATGATTTTTAATTTTTCATCAACTACTAGAGTGTAATAACTAGAATAGTTAACTACTTGAGGGTGATAGAGGCTATCTTTATCCTGTGAATAATTTTTTCTGTTGAATGAGTATATACGCACCAGTAAATGTGCTTCCCCAAAGTAGGTTATCAATATGTTTTCCGAATCGAGTTTTAAAGACCGAAATACAGTAAATATTTTGGAAATTTAGGAAGGTTATATAATTGCTTGTTAATTTAAAGCTTTTATTTTATTGTAGGTGATCGGACCAGCAGTTGCCCGGTGATCTTTATATTAGATGAATTTGATCTTTTTGCTCATCATAAAAACCAAACACTCCTCTATAATCTTTTTGACATTTCTCAGTCTGCACAAACCCCAATAGCAGTTATTGGACTTACATGTAGATTGGTAAGTTTTTGTTTCTATTAAAAACATTGATGATAATATTTGAAAATTTAAGCTTAATTGTTAATGTGATTAATCTTTTTTCAATTATTGAGATCATTATATTAGACATTTTAACACTGTTGTTTCATCAATGCCTCGTATATTTATCTTGCTTTTCAACTCAAATTGAGGAAAACAAGAAGACAGGTACTCTACACACCCATAAACTAATACCTCCCTCTTAATAAAATCACTGAAGAAAAAAATGTGAAATTGGATTATGCTAATGAAATTAATAATTTCTACATTAGCAAATAAAGAGACAGGTAAATAATCTCACCACTATTTTATAAAAATTGATAATAGTTTATGCTTTTACATTGGAAATTCTTTCCATATTTTGAAAATACTTGGAATCGACTTTAAATGGTAATATCCCAACTTTCTAAATACATAGCTCCAGAAATGGAAGAGATTCTATCAAGCAGTCATAGTAGATAGTGACTTCTTTGTTCCTTAGCGTATTTTAGAATGATTTTAACCATAGTCTCAATGTCACTATCACTTTTCTTTGTGAAGGTTCTATACATATTAAATCTTGGGTACCATTGGACAGTTACACAGGCTTTTTTCTGTGTTTACCTTCTTACACTCGCGTAGTCCGAAATGAACTTCTTTCTGAATTCAGGGAAAACTGATATTAAGAGTGTCTTGGTCCCTTTTGTGTTAGTATAAACAGAATACCTGCGACTGAGTAATTTATAAAGAAAAGAGATTTATTATCTCAGAGTTTTGCAAGCCAGGAAGTTCAAGAACATGGCACTGGCTTTCTGCAAGGGCTTTCATGCTGCTTTATGACATGGTGGAAGGTCAAAGTGGGGTAGCAGGCATGTGGATAAATAACAACCTGTTCTCTCAGGAACTGAACCATTCCTAAGAGAGAGAGAACTCACTCTGGTGAGATAGCACTAATCTGTTCATGAGGGATCTGCCTCCATGACCCAACCACCTCCCACTGTTACACTGGCTTTTAAAAATCAACATCAGTTTTGGTGGGAACAAACCATATCAAAGAGTCATCCCTTTTCTCATACTATGACTGCCAAGCCTCCATAGCTTTCTTCCATCCTCCACTCCCCCCCAGAACCCTCCCCCAATTCTTGGCAGACCTTTTGTCAGGCCCATTTACTTATTCTCCTTTTCTACAGCTCTTTTTTTTTTTTTTTCTTTTTAAGAAAAGTGAAACTTTTCACTAAGTCATCTTTCAACAGCCTTCCTTTCAGTGCTATTTTTCTGTGGAGTGGCTGTCTCTGTACTTCCTTTCCTTGTGCTTTAGAGCTTATGATATATGGTGTCAAAATAAGCCTCCTTCATAGAAGATCTGGCTGGTACTCCACATATTTTTATTCCTTCTTGCCAAACCCACCAGGCTATCACAGAGATAAAAGAAGCACTCTCCTTACTGCTTAAAAAAAAAAAAAAAAAAAAAAATCTTCCTTTGGATGGAAGTGGCAGTGGCAAATGTTACTGACCCAGTGAAGGACCAAATAAAAAAAAAATAAAAGGTCAATAGCTTAGCAGTGTTTTCAGTTGCTCTTTCTTATTCTGTATGTATAATTTTCTAGCTGTATAGTTCTTTCAAGTGTAATTTGTATCTATATATCCTTGTTTATAGGGAGAAGTAGAGTAGTGACTTTGCCAGGAAGCAGCTTCTTCCCCAGTGGAAGAAATTTCTTTTTTTTTTGTAATTTTTTTATTTTTATTTTTTTTTTACTATTCTCTCTATCCCTACATTGCCAACTTGTAATTATTATCCACCACTAAAACTTCATTTACTTCCATCTTTTTCTTTTCATTCCCAACTTCAGACTCTTCATCGTTGCTTGCATAGAGTATTATTTCTGCTACCTTTCTACTATGTACCTATATTGGTGACCCAGAACTCCTTAGTAGTAAATAAATATTATATATAATATCCCTGTCTCTGAACATAACATCCTTCTCTTTTAATTCTCATACTAGTACTGTTCTTTTCTTTGACCTTATAATAAAAATATTCTAGATTTTTCACTCTTCCTACCTCAGGCTGTTAATCTTTCCTGTCCTCCTTCCCAAACTATGTAATCCCATTTTGATCATTAGAATTTTTTCCTCTGTATCTAGGTTATTAGGATATCTTAAATGAGAATCATCTGGCTGGATTTAAAAATTCATATTTCTAGGCCTCACTACACCTCTTTTTAAGAAGTTTTATTGTAGAAAATCTCAACATTATATATAGGAGAGAGTATATAATGAGCCTTCCGTCCCCTTTTCCACTCATTGCCTAGTTTCAGCGATTACCATACACTAGTTTTATTTATGCTCTAATATCTCCTTCCTTCTTTGTATTATTTTGAAGAAAAAGCCAGACATTATGTCATGTTATCAGTGTTTCAGAATGTATTTTCAGAAAATGACTCTTTAAAAAATATATTTCTCTAATATAATTGTTATGCCTTAAAAATTAGAAATAATTCCTTTAAATAATCAAATATCATGTCACTGTTCATATTTAGGGGTGGGGGGTTTTAATAACAGCCTTATTGAGATATAATTTACATACCATACAGTTCACTCATTTAAACTATACAATTCATTGATTTATTTGTATATTCATGGAGTTGTGCTTTTATCACTAAATCATTAAGAGCCCCATACCCTTTAGCCAAGTCTGCCCCCATTCCCTCTTCAATCCTAGGCAACCACTAATCTACTTTCTGTCTCTATGATAATTTGCCTTTTGTGGACATTTCACATAAATTGAATCATGTAACAGTCTTTTGTGACTGGCTTCCTTCCGTTAGCACAGTGTTGTCATGGCTGATCTGTATTGTAGCATGTATCAGTTCTTCATTCCTCTTTGTTGCCAGATAATCCATTGTGTAGATATACCACACTTTGTTTAAACATTCATCAGTTGATGGACATTGGTTGTTCATATTTTTTAAGGTATTATGAATAATACTGCTGTAAACATGCATGTACACTTTGGGACATATAATTTCATTTCTCTTGGTTGTATACCTCAGAGTGTAATTGTTAGGTGATATGGTAACTCTTGTACCATAATATATTTTGAAAGATTGCTCAAGTTCAATATTAAAAAGAGATTTAAGAATGAGAAATTCTATCTATATGAGTTAAGAGGACAACTTATCTGTTATGTTTTTGATATCTGGGATAGTTCGAATGCGTATCAGCTTTGTGGAAAGTATTACCTTCATTTAAGAAAACTTTGTATGTCCTTACAGGTAGTACATATTAGTTATCTTTTGGTTTCTCGTGTTCTTTGATAGTAAATTTGAGTCCTAATTTCTTCTTAAGGAAAAATACAAATACAAGTAGTTTTTAAAAAACATCAATATTAAAAAAAAAAAAGAATACTTACCAATTTCATGCTGTATTTCTGCCAGTTTTCTTTTCTATCGTGGTTCCTTCTGCCCATGTTGCTCCAGTTTAAATTTGTAGGTAGTTTAACAAACTGAACTTCCCTCCATTACACATCCTGCTGCTTGATTCTTTTTTATATAAAACCATGAAGAATAAATTTTCATGAATGTATTAAGTCTCACTGTGTTTTATTATCATAATTTTTTATCAGAATTCTTCATAGAATGTACAGAATTTCTTATTGAAACTCTTGATGTTTTTGTGGTATATAACTTCAGTAATAGTCACAGTTTTTTTAGCAGTCATTTTAGGTCTTGGAATGTTGCACATTAGCTGAGGATAACATGCTATGAAAAAGGCAGGACATCACCAAGCCTACAGATGCCTAGAAGGGGATTATTTAGTTTGCATAAAATCTTTTTAAATGATTGTGTATATAGAATAAGCATTACTAATTATAAGCTGTAGTTTACTTATACCTCAAACATTGGTTACAAAAATTTCTTAACATGCCTCTTACAGGAATTTCTATTGTTTTTAAGGATATTTTGGAACTCTTAGAAAAAAGAGTGAAGTCACGATTTTCTCACCGGCAGATACACTTAATGAATTCATTTGGTTTTCCACAGTATGTTAAAATATTTAAAGAACAATTATCTCTACCTGCAGAATTTCCAGACAAGCTTTTTGCTGAGAAGTGGAATGAGAGTGTTCAGGTAACTTAAGGGCAAAAATGTCAGAGTAATTATGTGTCTGTTATATGATTTAAAGCCATTAAAATTACAAATTAAAAAAAAAATTAACACAAAGTTTCTAATGTTGATATGGTATAAAACTGCAGGAATGCAAATTATACACCTTTTTTTTTTGTATTTTCTTCTTAGAAAAGACAGTTGAAATGTTCTATCTCCTAAATTCTCTCTCTTAAAAGAACATAAACTTTAGGACTTATGTGAGTGGTTTCATGTCTTTTACAAGTTTAGCAATATGCTGTGTTAGTGGATCATAGCTATCTTGTGTGGATTTTTATTTTCCCTAGTTCTCATATACAACTTGAGCTTTTATTTCTTCGGGTTAGGTAACAGGCAATCTGGCTGTGGCACCTCTGGTTATATTTTCTACATCGATGAATCCTGTCTTGGGAGTCCCAGAAGACCTGAGGGACTTAGATATAAAGGCAGGTTGACATGTTTTAAATGTTTTCTAAACCTTTTAGACTCTGTAAATTTACCTGCACTTAGGATGACCACCCTTGCCTTTTCACACCATTGTTATATCAACTCAGCACACTAGCCATTGGTTTATTCTCATGCTGACAAGAAGTTTCAGTAGGCAGGGAGAAGGGAGGGAGTATATTTGTTAGTATATGTTTAATAATATAATTGAAAAACAATATTACTGAATAAGTCCCTCATAGAATCTTTAAAATATATTGGCCTCATGAGAGTGTAATATAGAGTCCTTAGTTCTGAAAGAATTGGGAAAAACTGATTTATAATATTAAAATGCTAATGAGTATGGATGATTAGCCCTCCGAATAGAATTACACAGTCTAGATCCACTGGCTCTAAAAAAGGATTATTTTATGTTAAAGCAATAATGTTAGGTTATGTTCTTTTTACCATAAACTCTTAAAAGCAATACTAAATTAAAAGTGAGAATTTTGCATTTATTTTGCTCCTTAATGATTCTTGTTTTGATTATAAAATATGGTCTGCTCATGTAAACACTACTAATTTTGCCACATTTCATTTTTTTAAAATCATAAAAGTTCATTGAACTAAATTTAATCAGTGCACAAGAATATGTGGTAGGGAGTGGAAGTTTCCCATATAGCCATACCATTCTCCTTCCTTTTACAATGGAGTAATTATTTGGTTTATAACATTGCAGAGTTTACATACATACTAAATTTGTTCCTTTACATAAAGGGCTCAAACCTTATATATTATTCTATTTACTTTTTTACTGTGTTGTGATTGATAATTCTGTATTGTTTTTCCTAATAGAGCTATACATAATTGTTTATAAAAATGGTGGAATTTATCCTTAAAATTCAGATATTGTGCCTTGATATAATTAGGTATGGATCCTCCTTTCCAATCACCTTGTGAAATTAATCTTGCCAGGGACTCAGAACTTTCAGCTAAGTCAGGCAAGTGTTCTTTAATACTGTTTCTAATTACAGGATTCCATTCTATAGGAGCACTTTCTTTATAGTTGTTACTCCCGTATTGTTGCCTCTCTCACCCAGGTCTGGAATCAGTCAGACCTGGATCTTCAGCCTCTATATCCACTTTTCAGTGCCACGCAGATTTTCACCCTCTGTAACTTCTGAAGCGATTGTCTTACTCCAGTATGTTTTTCTGGCTATTTTAGAGATTCAGATGTAGTCTTTCATAGTATTAAGTGTCCGTGCTCTCCCAGGGCTTTTATTATTTCCATACCTCTTCACTTTAACTCTTTTCCTAAGGTGACTACATGGCCCAGGGTGCATTGTACCATCATTCATCTTCTGTCCTTCCTTCGTGCTATGTTAACATTCTGAGCGTTTAAAAGTGGGTATATAGATAAAGAGGATGATGGAGGTTATTGGTAAAGTATTAATGTAACTCTGGATGACTTAGAAAGTGATAGCCATGTAGTAATCGGGTGGCTCAACCCCAATTTTCTGGTCTTTTGTTGCAGACCCTATATCCCTCAAACTTAGGGCCAGGAGGTAGAAATGAATGTGAGCGCTATCCTATCATCTTTTTGACAGTCTTGGAGTTCAGTTTCACAAAATAGAACTGGCATCACTGGGGTGTGTGTCTTTTAGTTCTAATATTTTCTTCTCTATCCCTATCATCTTGTGCCACCTCCCTTTGTTATGCTAATAAGTGAGCTTCACTTGAAACATCTGTCAGCACCATGGCCAGAGTCCCTGTCCTGTGGAGGAGGGGTGGTGACTGCATTAAGGGAGCTTTCTTTCTCTCAGTGCTGGCTATCCAGCAGGTTTTTTACATTGCAATGTTAAACCAAAACCGGTGGTACAAATAACAAGTCACCTGTGGAATCTCATCCAAGAAACATCTTCAGGATAGGGTTGAACTTGAATGTTATGCTTAGTTTAAAGGTTTGGTTTATTCCTACCTCAAATGAGTCAAATAAGTAAGCAGAGTAAATTCTATTCCAGCCTGGCAGTATAAGAGAAATTCCTGGAAAAGAGCGTATAAAAGATTCATAGCTAATTCTCCTCAAAGGAAATCCCCCAAAGCTAAATTCAAATGATTATTGATGGCTGGGCACGGTGGCTCACTCCTGTAATCCTAGCACTCTGGGAGGCCGAGGCAGGTGGATCACTCCAGGTCAGGAGTTCGAGACCAGCCTGAGCAGGAGTGAGACCCCCCCCCCCCCGTCTCTACTATAAATAGAAAGAAATTAGCCAAACAACTAAAAATAGAAAAAAGTTAGCCGGGCGTGGTGGTGCGTGCCTATAGTCCCAGCTACTTGGGAAGCTGAGGCAGGATTGCTTGAGCCAAGGAGTTTGAGGCTGCTGTGAGCTAGGCTGACGCCATAGCACAATAGCCTGGGCAACAGAGTGAGACTCTGTCTCAAAAAAAAAAAGAAAAAAAAAAAGACAAATGATTATTGGTAATAGCGTTTCTGTCAAATAGTTTATAGTGCTCGAATCAAAGTGGAATTAAAAATGTAATGAGAAAGGTTAGACAGATTTTTTTGTTGTTGTTTTGTTTGATTTAATGGCTCACATATAAATAATGTAGACTTTTTATTTTCTTTTTTTCTGTTTTTGTTTACCTCCAAAAAGCCCAAGAGAATGTAGTCTTCTTTAAAGCAGATTAAATAATTTAGAAGCAAGAAGGTGATAGCTTTCAGAAAGAACGAAAGTTGGTGTCAGACCACTAAAAATAAAGAGGTAAATGTAGGAAGGCAGAGTGCAGAATAACAACCCTGTGAAGCATCATGTTAAAGAAAGGCAAATACAGTGTTTTTTAAAAATGGAATTTTTGCAGAGAAAATTTTTACCATCAATTATTTTTGTCCCCAGTGATTTGCTTTAGATTTCCCAAGTCCTCTGAGTTTACTATATCAGCTTATAAGTGACTTGATTGGAGTAAAAGATCACAGAAGCTGAGTGTGTAGTTTGCCTATGATATTTAGTTATATATTTCTTAAATTTCTTCCATAGTGAAATTTGAAAACTATGGAAAAACTAAAAAAAAAAAAAAAAAAGATTTTATTTCCAAAATATTTTTATTTCTATTATTTTGCTTTATTATTTTATGCTCATCCATATTTGACCTTGTTTATGATAATAGTCACTGGAAGCCCTATAAAATACCAAAAGAATACTAAAAACAATATTAAGGGAGCAGGAAGTATAACTGGGATGATATATTTACTGACAGCATGAAATTTTAGTCCAATAGACTACAACTTCTGAATGTGAGTCTCCTTAACAGTGGAAAAAGTGAAGACATGTAGTTATGGCTCTGGAAAATATAGAAATGTTTAATTTTCTGGGTTTTTTTTTTTTAAATTAGGAAAGAGGATCTTTATTTCATGTAGGTGATATTTGAAAAATTATGTTAATCTTCCTGAAGCCCTTTTGGCTCTGCCACCTCTGGACTTACTCTCCTTTTATCTATTCTTTCCCTCCATGCCAAATATTCCTCACCTTCTGTTCAATCCTAATTCGTTGAAGTTACTTGGCTCTTTTAAGATAGGCTCACTGCTTTCTCAAAGGGCCCAAGTGATCTCTGAATTTCTAAAAGCCATGAGCTTCTTCTCAAAATGTATCTTCATTTTTCAGAATCATTTACATTGTTAAATACCACTTCCCTCTTGAAATTTTCTACCCTTATTTTCTAGATCACTGCTCTCTCTTGGAGACTCTTCCAGTCTTTAGTATCTTTCTTACTTAGCTCCTCTTTTTTATACCTGCTACTTAAATACTGATAATCCAAGGTTCATTTCTTGGCTACATCTCACTCTTCATGGGCTGGTCTGTGCCCTATGGATCATCTTTGATTTTTTTTTTCCTTCTCCCTTTAAACCCTATCTTCTCTGTTCCCCTCCCCAACAGTTAATTCTCTATCTTTTATAAATGTTGAAATTCTATTTTGTCTTCACACCACTCTGATAATTCAGACCCTGCTTGCCGCTTGTGTGGACAATTACAGTTGTCTTCAATTAGTTTTTCCTGCCTTTATCTTTCCATACAGTCCCTTTACCAAAAACTGAAACTTAGGTTATGTGACTACTCATTTTCTGTCAATATGCCATGATCTTCCTACATTCCTTATGCTGTTCCCCTTAATTGTAATGCCTTTCTCTTAGCCTGTTTACCCCTACATGTTAAGCGTTCTTTGTAATACTTTACCTTGTTCTCCCAGGTACAGTAACTTGTTCTCTTGTTTTTTGCTGCATTTTCTTCATCCCACTATTGTGACTTTATAGTTTCCCTTATTTGAGTAGAAATTTTGGGGTAGCAAGGATTATGTTTCATCATTGTATTTATTGAATTAATGTAAAGGGTTAAGAACAAAATTAGGAGACTAGAAATTTGATTTTGATTTTAGTGTTCTATAAGTAAGACCAACATCTATTTAACAAAAAATTAATATTAGGTAGAGTTAATAAGGTAGGTACACCACCCACTAAGGTATAGATTATATTTAGATTTTAAACTGCATTGTTCCTCAATTTTGTTTTGATTTTTTTTTTCTTTAGTATCTCTCAGAAGATAGAAATGTGCGAGAAGTACTACAGAAGCATTTCAATGTCAGCAAAAACCTGCGGTCATTACACATGCTGTTGGTTTGTATTAGTTTTGCTTTTCTCATTCTTTTTCTTTTACCAGATAATTAAGCATTGATGGTAATTAATTAAACCGATAGATAAATTTTGGGAGAATTGATATGTTTACTACATTGAGTGTTCCAATCTCTGAATATGGTACATATCTCCCTTTATGTAGTTCGTTTGATACTTTTATCAGCATTTTATAATTTTTACTACCCAGATCCTGTAATTGTTTAAAGTATATACCTAAGTATTTCATTTTCTTTGAGCAATTGTAAATAGTATTTTTTAATTTTGGTTTTAGTGTGCTCATTGTTAGAGTATCAGAATGTGATTGACTTTTGTATGTTGACCTTATATTATTTTACTGAACTCATTCTAAACTCACCTATTCTAGGAGAGTATTTTTTATAGATTCTTTGGGATTTCCTGTTTAGACAATTACATTTTTCAAAAATAGAGACAGTTTCATTTTTTAATTTCCAATCTGTATACCATTTATTTCTTTTTCTTGCCTTATTCCAATGGCTAGAATTTCTAGGATTGTGTTGAATTAGAGAAATGAGATTGGACATCCTTTTTTGTTCCCAATATTCAGAGGAAAGCAATACAGTCTTTTACCATTAAGTATGATGATAGCTGTAGGTTTTTAATACATGCTCATTATCAAATTGAGATAATCTCCTTGTATTTCTAACTTGCTTGAGAGTTTATTATGCATGGGTATTGGATTTTATCAAATGCTTATTCTGGATCAGTTGATATGATCATATAATTTCTCTTTAGCCTGTTGATACATTGGATCACATTGTTTTTTGATGGTTGAACCAGCCTTGCAAACCTGGAATAAATCCCACCTGGTCATGGTCTTTCACCCAATGTATAGTATCTTAAGCTTAAACAGTATCAATCAGAAGATATTTAATTGTTCTGAAAATTAAAGAACTTCTTTCACTAAGAGTATTTGGTATTAGACTAATATTTCCAGAAAATTATTTATGGCAAATACCTTTCAAAGAGAAAATAGTTTTGGTGTCATGAGTTTCTTGTCACTTTCAATAATAATAATAGAATAATAATGATGGTAATAATAATAATAGCAGCTACTATCTATTGACCAGCACATGAGCCACGGACTGTAGTTACTTTACCTACATTATATCTAACCTTTACAATAATCTTATTTTTTATCCCTGGGTGTTTTTATTTTTGCCTTTGAAGAAATTGAGGTTCTTTCAGGTTAAATAACTTTCCCAGAGTAATACAACTAGTAGATGGCAAAGTCAGGACTCAATCCAAGGCTCTCTGGCTTCAAGCTTGTGTCCTACTTTACTGTGTGGTTTTGTCATTTTTATTTCCAGATTCTCTTTTCCCATTCCTGTTTTTGCTGAGGAAAGTTAAGTCTTTTAGTCCTATATACTTTCCCTCTCCCGTCCTCCAAAAGTTCACTGCCATTTTCAGCAACAGCTGTCTTTATCATGAAGGAATTTGGAGAGTAAGAATTTTTGGAGTAGGAATACATTTATATATCCATCCCATTATTCTGAGAAAATATCTCTGCCTCAATGTTGTTAACATGAACAACCATTATTGTGCCAGTTTTCTGTTACATTTTTAATTCACGATCATTAGTTATATAATGGTTTGGTTTTTATCAGTGAGATTCTATTTTGGTGGATTGCTTGCTCATATTCTTACCTCATCCCTTTATTTTGATTATCTTTGTATTACTTTGTATATTAGAGATTTACAGCCTCTCTGGTAACCAGGTAAATGTGGGTAAATGCTTCAATGAAATTTTTTTTTTTTTGCCAGTCTGGTGGGTGTCAAATGTTATGAGTCTGATGGTATAGTTCTGTGACTATTAAAATTTATTGCTGCTGGCAGCATAAATATGTATAGTGCTTTGGAGAGCAATTTGGTAGATTGGGTAACGGGAGAAACTCAGATGCATCAGAAGGCCATGTACAAGATTGTTTATTGTGGATTTGTTTATGATTGCAAAAAAAAAAGAGAGAAATGACAGATGTCCATCAATAGGAAATGAATAATTTTGGGTATATACAAAGAAATACAACAGAAAAAAATGAATAAACTTAGAATTGACACCTCAAAATGGATAAAATCTAATAGATGTTCATTGAAGAGAGTTGTGAAAGTACAATATAGTATTTATATAAAACTTTAAAATTAGTCTGTTTTAGCGAGGAGTGCACACATATATAGTAGAAGTGTGAAGTGTAGTAAGTATAAAGACATGCATGGTTGTTTGATTTGGGAAAGAGTAGAGCTCAATCAGGAGAGGAGACAGGAGCTTCAACTCTGAAAATTTTATTTCTCAAGCTGGGAAAGTGGTCATGGATATTCAATTTATTATTCTCTGTTACCTTTTTGTTTGTTAAAAAATATTTCATAATAAAAGGAAAAAGAAAAGGAGAAAGGGAAGGAGTACTGGAGACCTGAGTCCCAGCCAGTAGAAGAATGAAAGACAAGGATTGCCAAAATCTTCTGTTCAACTAAGGCACCTGTGCCCTGGTTAAGGTGGTGGAGAAAAGAGTTTCTAGGATAAGTATGTCCCAAATAATTACATGGTACATACTTATACCACCAAGAAATTATTTATTGTTTACATGAAATTGAAATTTAATCAGATGTTGTACACTTTTATCTGCTAACCCTAAATGACAAAATTTAACTTTTATGAAAAATACATATCAAGAAAAAAAAGGAATCTTCAGATATTTGAGTGGCAACCCTGGTCCAGGAGCCATATCAGTTTTGAGAAAATTAAATGAAAAGTACATTAAAAATGGACTGTGTTTTCAAAGATAGTTGTTTCTGGGTATAAATTTGTTGTGGGTTTTGTTTTTTTTTTTTGTGGTATAATTGAATATAAAATAAAATAGCTAACTTCTGCCATACACTAACCTTAGCTGGTTGATGGGGTGGTAAAAATGTTTACAAAAGGCATAGATCGGCCTTTTTGGCTTATATCTGGGTTTTGATTAGTATTATTTTTAGCTTTCTCCTCCTTGCCCTATTACTTTCTTAAATGGTCTTCTTTTGAGGAATAAGTAAACAAGATAGGCAAATGAGAAGGGAAAGGGAGAGCAGCAAGAACATTTTTTATGCTTTACATGTATAGAATTATGTGGCATATGAATTGAAACATTCTATATTTTAATAGAGGTAAATTTGAGAATACCTTTCCCAAGCATTAGTACTCTCTCCTAAGATTAGACTATACGAATTAAGAAGTTTTGAAGTTTTATAAGAAGTAGTATCTCCAAAATGCTCAAATGCATGTGTCACTGTTTTTCTGAATCGCATTTCCCCAGATGCTTGCTTTAAATCGAGTGACAGCATCACGCCCATTTATGAGTGCCGCAGATCTCATGGAGGCAAACCAGCTGTGTAGCATGGACTCTAAAGCAAATATCGTACATGGTGAGAAACTTGCTTTATTAGTTTTTTTTGTTTAATTGTGATTTTTAAAAGTGTGAATTTAGTTAATGGGATGTTTTTTAAAATTATAATTAACATTGGGCATAGTGCTTTATTTATATACAGGCATAGTGCTGTATGTACAGAATACTTTATTATCAGTACAGCCTTTAACTCACTCCTTTAAAAGGTGTTATCACTACCATTTAAAATGAAAGAAACTTGATGCTTTTCCTGCCTTGCCACATTGGAAAACCAAGTAATACTGTATTGCCGATGTTCTCATGGCACCAGGTGATACTGAAAAGCATTCATTAGAAAATATAAAACTATATTACATGGCTTAAATTATCTTTCTAGTGGACAACGATACCCTAAAATGAAGTCCTCAAGTTTTAAAACCCATGCCTCACCTCGCCCCCCAAACTTTCTCTATATGCCCTCACAGGCCAGTGAGATTTTGTAGTTTAGTAGCTTTTAGCCATTTTCGGTTCACTATCCCTTTTGAGAATCTGAGGAATCTTACTCCAGGGAAAAAATGCACAAGCCATTTTGGATATAATTTCCAGGGATTTAGGGATTTTCCGAATAAATCCCACCCAAGGGCCCTATGTAATTTAAAGTCACATAATAATTGCAGTTTCTGGTTATTGTTTACTGTGGGCCATATGGTGAGTCAGAAAGAAACTGCTTGACATCCTTCCCCTCAAACCATGATCTTTCAGTATTTTTTTTCTTTGGACAGTATTTATTTCAACCTTATATGCCATTAAAATAAAACTCATTGTTTTTTTCCCTTTTACTATAGGTCTGTCAGTCTTGGAAATCTGTCTTATAATAGCAATGAAACATTTAAATGACATCTATGAAGAGGAGCCATTTAATTTTCAAATGGTCTATAATGGTAAGATGAGGCTTTGGTAATTTCTTTCTGACTCTCCCCTGCTGCTTATTTGAGCATACTAATGTTGTCATTGCTTTCTATCCAGAGTTTCAGAAGTTTGTTCAAAGAAAAGCCCATTCTGTTTATAATTTTGAGAAACCTGTTGTCATGAAGGTAAGATTTAGTTTGCTTTTATTTTTCTGCAGATTAAGTATATTTTTTACATCCAATTTGATTATATACCAAAGTTGTACTTTCATTAATTTTTTAAACATCAGGTATTTGTCATAGGGATTTTTTAAAACAGACAAAAATTATCTAAAAATGAAATATTTTAATAATTCTGAGGAAGCAGCCAATAATGTTTTTATAGTTTGCAGAGGTCTACTGCCCTCTGCTGTCTGTTCATAGCACTTGCATCCTGAAAAGAACTTAATACCACAGTCTGTCAAACCCATCCATATACTTTCCAACACAGGATTGGTTTTAAAAGCTTAGTAGTAAAAAGAGACAAAAGTGTAGGTTAATGCATTAAGAAACTTACAGGACAAAATGTCATTGGCCCATGAGGGCATATAGAGAAAGTTTGGGGGTAGGTGAGGTATGCATTTTAAAACTTGAGGACTTTATTTTAGGGTACCGTTGTCCACTAAAAAGATAATTTAAGCCATGTATTGTAGTTTTAGATTTTCTAGTAGCCATAAGAAAGTAAAAAAGAAAAGGTGAAATTAACTTTGATAATATATTTAACTCAGTATATAAAAAATATTTCAAAATCTACAATCAATATTGGAAATTATTAATGAAATATTTACCTTCTTTTGCATTAAGTCTTTGAAATTTTTTATATATTTGCATTTACAGCACATCTCAATTCACTAAATATACATTGGAAATACTGGTTCTTTAGGTTCCATAAAATATATAGCTGAAAAAGTAGCTTTTACATTTTAAAATTGTTCGAAATGTACTTGAAATTCTCTAAGTGGACCCAGTATTAGTTTTTAAATTTAAATTTAATTAAAATTCAATAAAATTAAAGATTGAGTCCCACATTTCAAGTGCTCAGTAGCCTCGTGTGGACAGTGCAGTTCTTGAGGATTTTATGGGAAGAAACTTTTTTTTTAAAGCAGTGGACCCCTAAGTCCTTTGGCATCCCTTACAGGCCTTAGCAGTCTGAATTTTATTTCTTGTAGAAACAAAAAAAATGGGAGTACAGAGCATTGTTGTTTCTTCAAAGAAACAGAAAAAGTATTTAGCATATTGGAGGTTTTTGTTTTTTCCCCCTAATGTCATGTCTGTCTGATAGTCATAGTTTGTAGGAGTTGTGAAAATGGAAAGGTTACCTAAGCATTTAAATTCTTATGAATAATTCGTAGCTGTTCATTTACACATTTTCAATAAGGAAATATTTTGCCACCTAGAAATATTTCAAGTTTCCTCAATTTCATTCAGCCCCAACACTTGCAGCCTCCAGTATTTTCTCATTTTCAGAATTGAATGGTATCTGAGCTATCTCTCTTTTCACAGAATTTTTATGATGCATAGAGAATATATTCCAATGATGTTTTTCACAATGAACAGTAAGAATAGAATCCTCAGGTATCTGTTTGAGTGTATCACTAGTTCATTGTTAGTGTGTCACGATTTAATGGTTTCTGTTTTTTTCATATCCTAATAACATACCTAAAACAATAATCAAAATTAGGAAAGACATAATACGTGAATATTAGGGATAAGAGGAAGCAGACAGTAAAGAGTCCTATTATGGGGAAGATGGAAGAAGGGAGCTTGTTGATAGGTTGTGACAGTATCAGCCAGTCTCAGAGGAGTAGGAGCCTGTCCCCGCTCCTCCATGCCCTTACCACCCTCGCTCAATCATTTACTGAAAGGATCAGCTGAATAGGCCTACTTTGCTCAGGCATCTTTTTCTGCCTGCCTGTTTGTTACAGTTGTGTGAAAACTTTTACACAGCAAAGTCTTACAGAGGTAGAGACAAAAATGTAAATGCAAATTTGAGTAACCTAGGTAATCATTCAAAAAGTCTTACCTGATTCTTAGGTTTTTGTAGAGAAATGGAAGCCTTATGTTAAAACTATGATTTTAGAATGAGGTTAGAAAGAAAACAATGTTGTACAGAGTGAATTAATGTTTGTCCTGTTTCCATTCAACAGTGCATGGACAGATAACTGTGCATTGACACTGTTTTACTTGGTAATATGAAGTTTTTATGAGGTTGATAAGAATTTTTCAACCATGTTGGTTTCTGTTACATATTGTTTCCAGCCCTCTGTTTCACAACTGACCAAAACCATAGCTGTTCTGTGAGTTAACTTTATCACTTTCCTCCCCTATTCAAACCTAAATTATTTCTTTCATCTTTCAGGCTTTTGAACACTTACAACAATTAGAATTAATAAAGCCCATGGAAAGAACGTCAGGAAATTCACAGAGAGAGTACCAGCTGATGAAACTCCTTTTGGACAATACTCAGATCATGAACGCCCTGCAGAAATACCCCAACTGCCCCACAGACGTCAGGCAGTGGGCAGCGTCCTCGCTAAGCTGGCTATGAGTACAATCAGTGACTTCAGTTTTGGCATTTCAGGCATACTTCTCTAGAGAACTAAAAGTTATTGTCTTTTAACAAGATGTATTATTACATTTTTTTATATTTATAAACATTTTTGCATTTATGGGAGACTTTGCATGTGTGCTATCTGGGCTATGTCTTGCCTTTGAAACGTGAACAGTTACACAATTTAGAATTTCAGTAGATTGATTTAGATTACATTGTAAGTAGCAGTTCAAAAGAATAAAATGTGACTGTTTTAGGGATTGGGCCATATGCTTATTTAACACTTGTAAAGTGTTTATATATGGTCCATTTGAAGAGTTCATTTCAACCTAGCAGCTAGATGTTTTTAAAAACCTTAAACTAAAGCAGCAGTAAAAAAACAGTGCTAAGAATTGAGGTGTAATAAGTAATCTTTTGGTCAAGTGGGGGTGCTGCATTTTTTTTCCTATACACATGCAAATTTTACCCAGACCCAGGTCTTCTAGTTCAGGAGACTAACCAGCTTAGCCAGAGAATGGTCCACATGGAAGAAAAAGGCCAAGGAGTTTGAAGAGTTTTCTTCTAGACTTCTCAAAATGTAGAACATCAGAATCCCTTGTATGATTGTTTTAAAATATGTATTTTTCAGACTACCTTAGGTAAAAAGGATCAGAATTTGCCTTTTTAATAAGTACAGTCATTCCCTGCCTAATGACATTTTGATCAATGACAGATCACATATACGAGTGTGGTCCTATAGGATTAAAATACTATGCCTTTTCTGTGTTTAGATACATAAATACATTTACCATTATGTTGCAGTTGCCTACAGTATTCGATACAGTAACATATTGTACAGGTTTGTATGTAGGAGCAATAGGCTATACCATCTGGGTTTAAATACGCTCTATGATATTCACACAATGTGAGGAAATCACCTAACAACACATTTCTCAGAACATATCACCATCGTTAAGTGACGTATGACTATACCGTAGATTTCTGGAAACCAGCTCCCACAGATAATGGGTAGTGTACGGCAGTGTTAGCTGAATCTGTATCAAAAAGTAAATCTCTGAGGAATGTGAAAATGTGAGTCAAATCATTGCCTTATAAATTCAGAGATCCTTGAACTAACACAGGTATATGTTTAAAATGAAATTTAATAAGTACTCAATGACTTGTCTTCATTTGTTCAAGAATATTTGATCACCCGTGCACAGGAGGTTTACAAAAGACAGAATCCCTGTCCTTGTGCAGCTTATAATCAATCCATTTAACTGTGAGAGGCCCTGATATTTAGGTACTGTTATTTGTAGATCAGGAAACTAACACAGTAGCAGCAGTGTCCTGTATCACACAGATTGGGAATGACTGACAGACACTGGAATTCAACTCAAGTTTGATTGACACCCAAGCCAGTGCTATTTAAGACCTGAAGTTGAACAATGGCTTCCTTAACAAGTATTTTTTAAAGTATGCTGTAAGGCAGTGGTCCGCAACCTTTTTGGCACCAGGAACCTGTTTCATGATTTCATGGAAAATAATTTTCCTCCAGGAGTCTGGGGGGAGGCGGAGCTCAAGCAGTGATGTGTGTGATGGGGAGCGGCTATAAATACAGATGAAGCTTCACTCCTTCACTCACCTGCCCTCACTTCCTGCTGGGTGGCAGAGCTCTGTGGCCTGGTCCATGGTCATGAACTAGTATCGGTCCACAGCCTAGGGGTTGGGGACTGCAGCTCTAAGGAACAATTTATCTAGCTTTTGAGAAATCTTGGCTATAGAGTGGGATATAAGATTTCTGTGCATAAAAGTAGCTCTTCAGTAGTCGCAGCTTACTCTTTTGCGTACAGAGCCTCCCCCACACACCCCAGAAAAGTTAAGCCTTATAAGTCTTCAGATCACTGTCATTTACTTTTCAGCAGTCTCATTAAGGCTAAGGCTTGCATACTGGTTCTGTGACTGTAGTCTGCCCCTTTTTAGGGGATATTTTACCAAAATTCTTAAAATAGTAGCATCACTATTATTACTAGAAGCAAGGATTTTACACTTGAGCTATAACTGTCCATTTAAAAAAATTTCTAAACTATTATAGGAAAGTATTAATCTGCATTAAAGGATAACAGCCTCATGAAATGACTTGAGTATTGCAAGTTTGTATTAGGTCATTAAATATGAAATGTCTGATTTTGAATCAAAAGTGTAGTTTATTATATCTCAAACAAGAAGCAGTACAATTAAAGTATGCACCTAAACTATGGACACAGTTTTGCCATCTTAACAGTAGCTTGTTTCCTGTTATGCCAGCAGCAAAGAAGCCTGGACAGCGAATGGCAGTAAAATCGTGAAAGGCGTTTTCCACAGCTTGTTGAGAATTGAAAATTTTTTCCTGCAAGAAGCAGTTAAAAGCCTGGAAGAAGGGGTAGTCTGTTGGTGCAAGGTCTGGTGAATATGATGGATGACAGACAGTTTCTAAGTCCAGCCTCTGTAGTTGAGCAGCATTGTTTGTGTGACATATGTTTGAGCTTTGTCTTGCAAGAGGATTGGCCTGTCTCCATTGACCAATCTCGGCTGCTTAATCGCAAGCATCCTTGTTATTTCATCCAATTGGTTGCAGTAGACATCCGCTGTAATCCACTGAGCTGGTTTCATGAAACTATCGTAGATAATACCAGCACTGCACCACTAGACAGACACTGTTAGCTTTCTTGAATGGATATTTGGTTTTGGACTGTGTTTTGGCACTTCATCTTTATCCAGCTGTTGTGCTGAACACTTGGTGATTGTCAAATAGAATCCATTTTTCATCACACGTAACAATACAGTGTAGAAATGGTTTGCCTTTATGTCTTGACAGCAAAGAAAGGCAAACTTCAAGATGATTTCTCTTCTGACGCTGATTTAATTCATGTGGAACCCACCTATCCAGCTTCTTTACCTTACTGATTTGTTTCAAATCGTCCAATATTATTGGAAACGTCAAACCTTGCTAATTCACAATTACGTTGAGATGGATTTGTTTCCACTATAGTTTTCAACTCATCATCATCCACCTTGGTCTCAGGTCGCCCATGTGGCTCATTTTCAAGATTAAAATCACCAGAATGAGACTTCTCAGAACATCGACCTACTGTGTGTTCATTAGCCGCAGATATTTTGAGCTGTCTGCGCTGCACTAGTTCCACAAGGGAACTCATGTTCAAAAATAACACGAATTTTTGACTTATCCTTGATTTCACAAAAATTGCTCTTAAAAAAAATTTGAAAGGTAAACACAAGTCAAAATGTGCATTTGAAAGACTCAAGATTTGCCTTCACAATAAACATAAAAGTGTCAAAGTGAAATGTCAGATCAGCTGTCAAACTTAGTACTTAAGGAAATCGGACATTTCATACTTGATAACCTAATATTAGTTTAAGATGCTACTTAAAAGCTGAGAGCCGCCTTCTGCCTCCCTTAAGAGCTGTGGAAGGTCTATTAACAACCAGGTGTACAGATTTTAAAACTAAGTAGCAAGGTAGGTTTTTCTTTCCAGTGCTTGAGGTAAATAGGAAATAGTTGTAAAGCAAATTGGAAAAATAGGTAAGCAAGTCCTACAAGTGAAGTATATACCTACAATCCCAAGGCATTGTTGTTGGGAGGAGGGGTGTTGATGTTTGCCTTTCCATATTCCCCAATACAAAAAAGCTAAAATGTATTTGCAGAGTTTCTGAACTAACTTCATCTCTTAAATTGCTTTATCAATAAAATACAAAAACCTAATCTGAAAATCCCTAGGAAAAAAAAGGTTCAAGAATAACATAAACTAACAAGCATGGCTTAAAGATATTTTCTTCATTTACTAGAGGAGGAAAAATAGCAAAAACAGAAACTCACGAACTCCCCTAGTTTATCAGATTGAAAAGCCAGTGAAGGAGGAGTATTACTTCAGTGCAGTTTCTACTCCTGTGTTCTCTCCAAGTGGTCCACCAGAAACAGAAATCTTGTTAAAAAAGACCTCTCTGATTCACATGCATGTGAATGGCTCTGGGGAATTAAAACCTGTTTGGCCTAAGCTTTACCATAATGCTATGTATGTTGAAAACATAGTATCTGGTAACTTTCTAAAGAATCGGTGCTTTGTGAAACACACTGTGGAAAACAATTCAGTCTTCTATAGAGATTCCATCATAGTCTGCATTTTCATTTGGTTTAGAAAGCAATGCAGGTTCTTTCAAACCTCCATAAGCCAAGTGCTGCCCCTTTCTTCGCCTTTACCCTAAAAAATCTGAGAATCCATTGGTGTGTAGTGTCTCACAGTGCCAACAAGCCAGATATTGGCAGTAACAACATACGTGCTTGGGTGGTAATATAGTCTGCTTAGACAACAGAGGAGGGAAATGCCATAATGGACAGATCTCCTTTCAGCACTATCCCCATTCTTCCAAATCTCAAGGTGTAAGCCTCACTATAAATTACAAAGCTACTATTCCCCTCTTTAAGAAGAACGTATAGCTAAAGAAAAACTGCATATGCAAATAATACCATATTCATTTTTTTATTTAACTTGGGGATGGAATGGGGATAGCATACATTTTATTTATACAATATTTAACAATCACTTATCCAAGGTGGGGTTTTATGGGGATTTTTTTTTTAGCTTTCTGTTAAATACTTGCACCAAAAAATAGCAAGTATGATTTGACAGTAGTACAACAACCTGTGCCCAAAACACTGACAAGAAATACAGAGTAAAGCTAAAATAATTGCTTACCAATACTTTGAGAGGTAACAAATAGGATATGGTTGAGACTGCATAAAAAATGTACTGCTGGTTGAATATCTGAGGTAAATGATGTTCAGTCAAGATGCTACTTGTATCATTTTGCCCATAAATCAGTTGTTAATTTTATGCACATCATACCAAATGTTCCTAAAAGTAATTTTTCAAAAAAAGTAAAAAAAGAGAAAACTGGAAAATATCTATGATGACGCATTAAAAAAAAGCTAACCAGTTTATTCCAGTAAACTATCATTTGGCCAGGGTTTTTTCCCTATCACCTGCATTTTACTTGTAGCTGTTACTTAGGGGTGAAGAAATAGGGCAGAAGAGATTCAAAAGTGTTTTGTTGTTTTTTTTTTCCGGATTGTAGTTTCAAAATATCACCATGAAAGACAGTGCAAGTTCATGGGACCAATAATTGTGAGGCACAGTCTCTGTTCTGGAATTCACAAGGTACCTGTAATAAACATTCAAACAAGAGTCACACATCACATGCTAAAAAAACTGCCTAGCATCTAAAATACATAAAAGAGCTGTGCAGGGAATAGATTTTGAATAAAGCCAATCACTGGTCAATCCAGGAGTCCTATGGCAGTTGATCGTAAAGCATTCCTTACAAGGAGATCTGGGCAAGGTGAAGAGTATAAGTTAGAGCAGCAGTTGTGATGGGCATCAGAAAGGCAAAATACAAGATGAATCATGAGGAGCACCATACACATGAGGAAAAAGTTATTGGGGGTCTCAGTTTGCCCCAAAACAAATCACCATTTTTCTCATTCTTTGATCTTTCTTTTTGCCAGTATCCCAACTCAAACTTTTTGTTAACTTGCCCACTCCGCACTGACTGTAAACCAAACACTAAATACCCTGCAAAAGACTTTTAACAAGACTAGGTATCAGGACAGGTAGTCAGTCACTGGAACATTCTTATTTTACTGCCTATAAAAAGTTTCTTCTATTAATATGGTTTTCAAAAGGATACAGGTTTTAAAATTGGTTAGCTATAGTTAAGTACAATACCCAGCATTTCTAGAAATTTTTCCTAACTTGTAAAGAAAGCACTTTATATTGTGAATAATTGGTTTTATAAAATTTATCTCTAGTGCTCACATAAGCCAAACATTCATCACGATATTCCTTGTTTATTTTTCTTTTGATTTTTTTTAACTTTTAAAAAAAGAGTTAAATGTTTACAACAGGTAGAAATTCATCTTCAGGAGATCAGCGATTTTCTTGTATGCACATTCTCAGTATTTTCCCTTCTTGATTAGTTTCAAAATGGAAGCAAAACCGAATCAAGAAACTGAGAGTCCAAGTACTTTCTCAAATAAAGAGGTGAACTCAACATTGAAATGGGAATTCTTAGGAATACAATGAAACCTTGGGTACATAAGTGACCAAGACCACGAACGGTTCTTTATGGTGTGTGGCACACAGACAAGAATGCTATTACTCTTCTTTCCCTCCCTGCTTAGAGTCTGTTGACCTATGTATTATTTATAAATAACATAATTATTCCCAGAGATTAGGTGCATATTATAAGTGTAGTGTACTGTGTGGTCAAATAACACATTCACAGTGAGCTCCTGATAGTGACATGTAAAAAATTCTTTTATAAAATTAATGTATGGATTTTAAAAATGACCTGACAAAAGTACACAGCATAATACTGGCTGATTGTTGGTTAGTAATCTGGAAATTCAGGAAATTTATGTTTTACTTTGGCCTGTATAAATTTGAGGAAGAATCCAATTATAATTCTATTGTTTTGAAAAGCACTTTGGCACCTACCTACCATCAGTTCCATATTCTTAGCAAGGATAAAGCATGAACTATCCTAATTTACTATCAGAGTTAGTTGTGAAAGAAATTTGGGGGAGGAGGTTAGGCTATGTTATGTACATCAACATTGGTTACCTCTAAATGTCATTGCATATTTTAAGTTATAAGTTTAATTTGTTATCCCTGATTTGTTTCAAAGCAGTAACATCTGAAATCTGTGCTTAAAGTTTAATATCTCTATCCTAGGATAATTCCTTATATTCACAGACATCAAATATTACTCTGCCAAGATGGCACCAAGCAGAAGTATAGTGATAAAGTTACAAGTCTCCAAGCAGAGAGTGAGGAATTCTGGGTAATGACACTTCCTGAGGTGATCCTAAACAGTGATAAAGAATGTCCCACACAGTTAGGTGAAAAGAAATACACTACAAATTTACATATGTAAATAGGAAAAAAAATCTATTTTAAAAGATAAAATGAAGAGCTTTCCAGTGTCACAGCTCACTTAAAAAAATTTAAATCATGCTTTAAGTTTTCAAATATTCCCCAAACACAGCACACCTAAAAAAAATACTTATGTAAGTATGCAATATTTTGGGAACTAGATATAAGATGGAGCTTTAAAACATGGGAAGAAGGGGAAAATGATACCATCTTTTCATTTCAAAAAACAGCACTTTTTTTTCCCTAAATTACAAGCCAGCACAAGAAAAGCTAAAACACTGCTTTACAAATGGCCACTTACTGTTGGCACTAAGCATAGCTTACCTTTTTTTCCTTAAATAACACAGTGAATTTCTTACAAAACATGGATTGATTTATTATTCAAATTTCATTAGTGTTTTCAATTTTATAATTTAGCAACCGTGGAACTGAGGTATACCTTGTTGAGGGAGGTTAAAGTAATGCTTGGAAGCCTCTTTACTGTACCCCACTTTCATGACTTTGTTTATGTACACAGAACAGCAGCACACTAAACATTCACAAGCTGTGTCATATTGGCATTACAATAGTCATTTATAGAAACAACAACAGCAAATGCAATAAAAACAAGTTACCCTTTTTAAAATCTGAAATGAAAAGTTTTTGATTTTAAAAAAAAATAGCAGTAGTTCATTTAAGGAATTAGTGTCTTCTGACAGACATTAAGAAATCTGATGTCAGTTTTCAAACACTCCATTAGCCAGGTCCAAAAGATCCTTGATTTGGAGAGGGCCACATTCTTCATGTGTACTTTTTCAAAAGTTTCTTTATAGAGTTTGCAACTTTTCTCAGTCTCGTGTCCTTCACATCTGTGCTGTAGGCAATGCAGTAAGTCTCCCAGAGCCACATTTTTCAACAAAGGTCTTTCTTATATTTCCAGGAGCCATCCTACTCATTTCACACAGGCAAAAAAACTGTAAGCAGTTTCGTTAGCTTAGCAGCTCCAGTTCAGAGTCCCATTTCTTAGTGTGTACAGATGGTGCAACCATCATAGACTAGATTCTTTGGGAGGAAAGTCAACATTTGTCACCATTGTGACCACTGTTACAATGTCCTCTGTGGTAATAATATTTGTTAGTCTTTGCATCTGGGTAATTCTTTCACCTACACATCCAGCTGATAACCTGGCTTCTGCGTCGTGATCCCAACATTCTTCTATTGTTTCACAGAGCATTGCCATTCCCTAAAAGGAAAAAAACATACTCAAACACCACAGCAATTTTTGTTTTCTTTGAGGAAACAATAAAATTTTCATAAAGAAATTACTATTTTTGTGGTTCAGAGAAGTTTCAAGATTAGCCAACTCTGAGACTGTTGGTCAACATTCACTTTTATTTAGTATGTGCAGGACCATGAGGAAAAGCACTAAGAGAAACCATTTATTTTTAGCATTGGAGACTACCATATCAGGAATTTTTCCTTTTAATTCCAAAAAAATCTCTATCCATTTGTTCATAAACCAGGTCATTTCAATGCTAACCCTTGTGTTAGGCTCAAAATCAAGGCTGGGGGGGGGGCAGATTCTATCAATTTTTTTATTTTCTCAGTTAATATCGGCATTTCTATCTTGCAATTAAATAGAGGATTAGAAGGCCATCACTGAGGATTCCCTACCTGGTTTTATCCATGTTTCTAATTATCTTTAGACCAAAAGTTCCAGAGCAATACTGTTTCATCCTCTGCCTAGTCTCTAGTTTGAAAGCATTCTTAAGGATTTGAAAGTCTAAGCCCAAATCAAAAGGCTAACAAACTCCCATGGAGGGGAGGAAACTTGGTGCTTAATAAACCTTTAAAAATGGTATCATATTGGAAGGTGATGATCAGTAAAGATACCCAACTATCCACAGGCTCAGAGTCAGGCATTCCTAGTACCTGGGAAGCTTCCTAAATAGAAGACATACTCATCAGCTCAGGACCATTGAGACAAGAGCCTTCTAAAACTCTATGACTTCACAGTTTCCCTCAGGGGTATACAGGCATAGGCCTCATTCTGCCTCTAGAACTCTAGTACAGATTATCCTGTATGCATATGCCCTCCCTAGAAAATCCTCCCAGAAGAAAGAAATGTGCAGAGATAAGTCACCTGAAAAGTGTTTACTGGAATTTCAAATGAAAAGCTAACTGTAACTTACAGCATGTTTCTGCCAATAATCCCTTAAAACGGGCCTCTTTTTTTTATGCACAACAACTTCCTGCATGTCTTCAAGAGATGGATGCTGGCCAATTTCCTCCTCAAATGGCAACATGTACTCATCTACAGGTCCTGAAATGTAAAAAAAAAAAAAAAAAAAAGGAAGAAAATCATTTTAATTAAAATCTTCCTGACTTCCAAACTGGTACAGACTTTCTAAAATATACTCCTATCACCTTTTTCCAACTGTTTATATGCTATAAGGACAAGAGAAAAACAGACTCTCAACTGTACTTATACCACAGTGTGACCAAAGTCTCATTTATGGGAAATGAAAAGGTCTGTGATATAACCCCGTTAAGGTTTGTGCAAGGAGCTTTCTTATCTACTGCATGAAGACTGCCTATGTCCATCTGCACATAGAATATAGGAACAATTGATATTTGCAAATCAAGGATATAATACCCCTTGTAAGGTACCCAACTCCTTGTAATTCAGATCAGAATATTTACAGGGGTGCTTCCATCTCTGGAGACTCTTGGTTCAATCTGTTATATCTTTGTTTTTCGGCATACCCAAACCTCCTACATGCCCCGCATGAGGAATTACCTCAGAGTCATCTTTTCTCTGCCCTTCCTCACAATAGCTGCCAAAAGTACATGTTAATTTTTTTTTCAATCACAAACATACACCCTCCAACCAGGGTTTTCAACATGTCAAAATGTGCCTTCACAGACAAACAAGATTTTTTCAAAAATATAAATAATTCCTTTTTCCTTAGGCCTACTCAGATAAAATAGAAAAATGCATTTAGGAGTTAATAATAACTAATACTCAGTGAGCACCTATCCCAATTAGGAACTTTACATATATTATATACTTCATGGGGTGAATATGGCATTACCTCTAGTTTATAGATAAGCAGCTCAGAAAAGTTACATAATTTGCTCAAGAGTATATAGCTGTTAAGTGGTAGAGTTGGAATTTGAATCAATCTTTCTGAATTATTCTGAAGTCTGTGATTTCAATCACTGTATTATCTTGCACTTGACAGAAACTACTGAGCAATTTCAGTGACCAGATGTGTGTTTCCATAGCCATAAACCTTGTGTAAGTTCTTAAAATGCACCAAATACTCCTGGATAAAATACAATGAATCATGAAGGCGTCATCTAACTTAATGCTCTTCAAATGTAGGACTGCTCGCTGACCAGACAGTGGCCTCTGCTTGAGCACTTCCAGTGACAGAGGTACCGACATTCCAAGGTGTCTATTCAAACTCTCATGTGGTACACAGGTCAGCAGCGTTGGTACTGACTGGTAGCTTGTAAGAAATGTAAAATCTCAGGCCTCAACCCAGACCTACTTGAGTTGGAATCTGAATTTTAAACAAGATCCCCAGGAATTTGGCACGCTCATTAAATTTGAGAATCAATAAATTTGAAAACACCCACCTTAGTAATGTTCACATTGTCCCCTCTGTCCCCATTTCTGACTTAAGAGTCAGAAATGCCTAACTCTACAATTAATTCTTAACACATACAAAGCATTTAAGAAAAGTAAGCATCTATCTCTTTTTCCAAAAACATTTCCCTGATAACACCTCTTTCCCACAAACAGCAACTTCTCCTCTAAACTCCCATAACACACCCTTACATTTCTCAGGTATTGCATTAATCCAAAAACATTTATTGAATACCTATGTACTGGGCAGTGATCAAGATAACTCATATTTACTTTAGATTCTAGAGTTCATTATCCAGGATGTATTTTATCATTTTAAATAAAGTGCATATTACTTGAGGACAGGGCCTTGTGTGTCCCCCATAACACCTAATCCAATGGTTTGCAATGTAGAGTTCATATTGTAAGTTCTTATGAAATATATTTTCCTGTAACATCTACCATCTGACCTACTTCTGCTTCCATAAATGCACATGATAAATGTAATTCCTCTTCTACCTTAAGCAAAATACTCTGAACAGGTTATTCTTCTTCCTATAGACTTCTAAGCTAAAATTATTCCCAGATTGCTTCAACCTTTTGTAAGTTTGAGATCGACTCCCAAGCCAAACCCCCAATCTAGAAGAATGAATGGCTGCCCATTTCTGAGTACTAAATTCCCTTTAAAAATAGAGTACCCAAATCAAATTTCATATTCCAGTCTGCTCTACACTGAGAGCCTGTTACAGTACTAAGAAAAATAAAATATTCTTAATAACATAGGTTAAGTTGCTTAAACCTTTTTAAATATTCAAAATTACTTCTATGGTCTTTGACAATCACAGGAAGTTTTTAGACAATTACAAATTAAAATAAAAAATCAGATCAAGCTCATTTACATTTGCTTGGGAGTTGAGCAGTCAGCAAGTTTGTCTTACGTTACTCAAAAAAAAGTTCTGCAACATATATAAAGAGAGAGTACAGACCTTATGAAGGAACACTAAAGATAGAGTGCCTGAAACACTGGTTTTGTCACACTAGGAATACAATCTTCAGGTTTACTCCAATAAATAAATAAAAAGCAAATATTTGCAAGACGTGAACAAGGACTTCAATAACAAGAACAAAGAAGAGCAGCCGTTTAGCACCAAGGAGCTAAAGGTGCTAGGGACTGTGACTCATGTTCACAATGATGTCTATATCAGGTTGAAGCTTTAAGGAGGTGGAATTTAACCTGCAGTACACCCAAACACATGCTCACAGTTCTGTGTCGAAGAGGACAGACTAAATTTAATCTGGTTAGTCAGGTTTATGCTGGCATTACCTGAGTGCTGGAAAGACTCAGCCTGAGTGTCTTGGAAGGCAAAGTCCCTCCCAATCTACATGCATCTCTCACCGCAAGAGTTGGCTTTAGAACCTGGGGGGCAAGACCCACATGACCTAACCAAACAGCAGACCCCTCCCTACATGTGGATCAGCTTCAAATCTAGGTTTCACCATTTAATGGCTTGAGGCTAAAAGAGGCAAGCTACTTAGCTTCTCTGAGTCTCAATTTCCTCATCCTAAACAGATAATAACTACCTCCTGAGCTGAATCAGGAAATAAATTAAGGTTATGTGAAGTATCCAGGAAAACATTTGGCAATGGTAAAGGATCAATACACACGAGTTCCTTTCTCCTCCTGCCCCTCCCTTTACTCCTCTGCCTCCTGAAGTCTCTACCACCTCTTGGAGTCTATTTAAAAAAATTTGTACTTTAAGGTATTACCTTTGAGTGTAATCATCCCTTTTCATACATGTGCAGTAGGCATATATATCTTTAAAATATTTTTTCCCTTACCATCTGCAGCAGTACAGCGAGAAGCCAGTTCCCACAGGACTAATCCCATGGCGTACATATCTATCCTCAAAAATGCATCCCTTTGGAAGTTTATAGCACCCTCTAATACCTCTGGAGCCATATACCTCCGGGTACCAACCTGAAAAAGACGTTGAAAGCAAACAGTACTCATTCATTAACTTTATGAACTAACATTTTATGATTTTGTAAAAAGACTCAAAACCAAATGTGGTCTATTATCAGGGTAAGGTAACTAAATTATGACCACAAGACTATAATGTATATATAGTAAGATCCTTCCTGATACTTAAAAAAATATGTCAACAGACACTATCCTGGTACAGGCTTATAAGTTTAGGGGTTTTTTCCCCTTCTCGAAGCAATCCTAACACATTGCAGTGACTGTTAGCTGGGAGAAGGATGGAACAGAAAAGAATGCTGCATATACTTTTCAACTCTACCTTTGCATATTGTTTGAGATGTATTTTTAAAAAAAAAACAAAACTTTTTGAGGTCTTTTTATCTGTATTTAAAAAATGAATAAAGTGTCGTAAAAAGAATTAGCCAAGTAAAAGACGGACAGACTTTTTTAAAAGTTCTATTTGTACAAAATCCATGTATTTATTTATTCATGAATTCTTCTGCCTTAGAGTCCTTTATTTATATCTGTCCCCAACAATTTGGTATTTCTCAGTACTGTAACTATGGTTACTAAATTAGTAGAGCTAGCTTTGGTTGGTATTTGACAACATTCATGTATGAATGCTTAAAAAATGTTTGTGAGATAGATGGGTAGATCACAAATACACTTGAGTTATAATAGATCTAGGGAGCAGTCTAGATATTGGTATTTCCATAAAGCTCCATCCTTAGGTGACTGTGATCTCTACTCTAGAGACTACAAGTTGGACAATTATATACAAATATACATATAAAAGAGATATTTGAAAAAATAAGTACATATCACTAAGACTAAAGTTCAAGATTTTAATTCATTTAATAAGGAGAGTACTTAAAGAAAAAAATGTAGGTTTTTTTCCTATTCTGAATAATTATTTTAATTGTACTATATTTCCCAAAAGCCTACTTTTCTCTTAAAGATAAATGTATGCCATCCAATGTGCCTCTTTTATTAATGAGATTATGGTTTATCTACTTTTTTAGTGTAAAATGTCCTCTCTTTTATAAGTGTTCTTTCTTTGCAATACATAAAATGTGCAATTTCTTCCAAATATTTTTGAAATTTTCTAGTCCATGAAATCTAAAGTCAAGGAGCAACTACTGTACTGTAAACAATTAGTTATTTTTACCTCATTATATGGAACCCAATTGTGAGGGAGTTAAAAGATGATACAATGAGTCCCAAATTTTTTTCTCAAAAAAATAAGGGAGGGGTGCTTATGGGTACCAAAGAATGAAAGTATGCCCAAAATTTAGTCTTATCATAGTCAATCATTCAATTAGCTCAGAAGTTTGTCCTAGGCTTCCTACACGATCTCCATCTTGGTAATATTCTCTACCACACTGCCTCCATTCCCATACATTATACATTTGGGTCAAGTTTTCTAGAGCTATATGACCGCTGACCATTACCCTAAACTAAATTTTTAAATTGCTACTCAGTATTGCCAAAATTTATTGTGCCATGATTGTTTAAAACTGTGTTTTGTAGTATCAATAGGATATGCTGGGAAAAAGAAAGCTAAAAATTAGCTGACCCAGTGATTCACATGATTTGAAAGATGAAGACATGATAATGCCAAATCCTGAATCATTTGGCTTTACAGAAAATGTCACCTTTCAAGTCAAACTGGTTTTCTTGATCAGGAAGTGATCTTGTGGGAGTAAGAACACTTTTCCTCACCTCACAGTTTCTGAGAATAAAATGTATGGATAATGTTCTTATCCCCTTTGGCCTTCCTAAAAGTTCCCCACTGCTGAGACCTCTTTGTGCAGACCTGAGCCAGAGTTAGACACCTCGCTCAAGGGTTTATAAGTGCTCTGAACTCTAGAGAATTCAGAGAAAAGCCATCAGGTTGATGAAAGAATTAATGAAGCAATAAAGAGCAAGACGCAAGAAACTATAATTGCATGGAAAATGGGCAGGGAATCTTAATACACAGTAGCAAGAATAGCAACAGGCTATATCCTTCCATTCCTCTTAAGATGGTGAAAGAATTAACAAATTAAAACCACCAAGTTAATACTAAGAACTCCCTAAGAATTTAAAAGGTGTTGGAGTCTTCTTTGATCAGTGTTTCAAAAAGGATCCTATGACATCTAATGGTTGTTTTATGAAGTGCTTGATCTAAACCACCTGAGTCCTCTACCACCATATGAAAATCTTTCTCAGAAAATTTAACATAACTCTTTATTACTGATTTAATCACCATAACAATTTTAGACCAATTCTGACATACCATTTTAAGAAAACATAAGACAAGCTTATTTTTTCTTACATTTTATAATTATCCTTACCTGTCCATGGGTATCACCTGCAGACTTGCCAGCCTCAAATTTTAACGCCAACCCAAAGTCAGCAATGCAAGCTGTCAGATTGTTTTTCAACAGTACATTTTTACTTTTGATGTCCCTTGCAAATAGAAAAACAAAATATTTAAACTATGTTTAAACAAGTTATCTTTTAAAAGTTTTTATTAAAAGTGGGAAAGAGGAAGAATGTATGCTATAAAAGAATAGTTATTTAAAAATATGAAATGCTGAAAAAAGGGGAAGGAGAAAAAGCTCAAGCAGAGCCCCATGTACCCTGAAGCACAAAAGAACAGTGACAAACTCCTATTGATAACATGGACAGTAAGAAAGAATCCTCTCCATAAAGCAGTTTTATAAAGAACTGTCATTCCAAAAATACATGTTTATCTATGTCACTCCCAACTACCAATCATAAAATTTCTGTTTTTTAAGATATTTCAGAGTTTATAGTTACAAACTCCCATAGAAACTAAAATTAAAAGGCCAAAGTAAAAGAATTTTCAAAAAAATTGCTGAACTGGAGCCTTTTGCCTATTAGTACAGACCTACATTTTACAATGGTCCCTTACTGTAGTGGTTCTTATATTCTTCCACTTGGTTGTAGAAAAGCATCTTTAGGAATGTGTAACAGATAAAAATGTCTTACCATAAGCATATTCTGCTCTAGCTAGATCCTGGTGTTCTGAAAGAGTAATTTTTAAGGCAATAAGACATCTTCTTCTATACACACGTCTCAACTGGTTCATCTTAGGGATTACTATACCCTAGCTAAATACACCTATGCCATGACCAATGGTGGGGCAAGGAAAAATCCGGCAAAAGGCATGTAGGAAGGTGAGAAGAAAGGGGAGCTGTTTCTGAGGTAGGAGTTTTTTAAGGTTTGCAAAATCAGAATCTACGTTAGAAGTGGATTTACAGTAACACCTCTTAGCAACCTAAAACACCACCTGGTGGCACTCAACTAAGTATTTGTTCAATGAATCAGTTAATGCCCATTTTAAAAACAACAATCTTTAAATTGAATACAACATGACAAATTGAATCGCATGTTCAAAGAAATTAAATACATAGTAAACTGAATCTCATGTTTAAGGAACAAACATTTTTTCTTCTGAGGGTGTAACAGTTGTTGGGTCTAAGTACTGTTTCTTCAGTAAACAATTGCTTAAATGATGTCTCCCTATACCTTAGTTTGGGGTAAAAGATCAGATGGTGATTCAAAAAATAAGCAAAAAAAGATATCATTAGCACCATTCCAACCAACTGAGCTAACGGGTCACTCTCGGAAAGATATTAAAAAAATCTCTCCTTAATTACATCTCCTTGTACCT
>NW_012135858.1:5755990-5757627 GCF_000956105.1 Propithecus coquereli
ACAACATATAAACAACAATATAAAGAATCTTCCTCTAGATATTACTGTCATCCTTTTAGTCAAGAATTAAGGGACATAAAAAAGCCACTTATATTTCATAATGATGAAACCAATTAGCAAAAACACAATGTCTTACTTCATTGATGGTACTTTCATACTATTAGGTTGGTGCAAAAGTAATTGCAGTTTTAGCATTGTGAAATTTGCCATTTGATATTGGAATGCATTCTTAAATAAGTGTGGTTATGTTATACATCATTTTAATGTGCATTTCTCACTTTATGTTTTTTTGCTAATGACTTATTACTAGCTGTTTATTTTATATTTACTTTAGACTATGGAAATGATGTTAGACAAAAATCAAATTCGAGCGATTTTCTTATTCAAGTTCAAAATGGGTCGTAAAAGCAGCAGGGAGAACTCACAACATTAACACCGCATCTGGCCCAGGAACTGCTAATGAACATACAGTGCAGTGGTGGTTCTAGAAGTTTTACAAATGAGACGAGAGCCTTGAAGATAAGGAGTGCAACGGCCAGCCACAGAAGTTGACAACGAACAGTTGAGAGCAATCTTCAAAGCTGATCCTCTTACAACTACAGGAGAAGTTGCCAAAGAACTCAACATCGACCATTCTATGGTCATTAGGCATTTGAAGCAAATTGGAAAGGTGAAAATGCTCGATAAGCGGATGCCTAGTGAGTTGACTGAAAATCAGAAATATTGTTGTTATGAAGTGTCGTCTTGTCTTAGTGTATGTAACAATGAACCATTTCTTGATGGGATTGTGACGTGCAATGAAAAGTGGATTTTGTTGACAATCGGCAACAACCAGCTCAGTGGTTGGACCGAGAAGCAGCTCCAAAGCACTTGCCAAAGCCAAACTTGCACCAAAAAAAGGTCACAGTTACTGTTTGGTGGTCTACTATGGGGGTCTGATGCACTACAGCTTTCTGAATCCCAGCAAAACCATTACATCTGAGAAGGATGCTCAGCAAATCAATGAGATGCATGGAAAACTACACTGCCTGCAGCCGGCAGCGGTCAACAGAAGGGGCCCAATTCTTCTCCACAACAATGTCCGACTGTATGTTGCACAACCAATGCTTCAAAAGTTGAAAGCATCGGGCTACAAAGTTTTGCCTCCTCCACCATATTCACCTGACCTCTTGCCAACCAACTACCACTTCTTCAAGCATCTAGGCAACTTTTTGCAGGGAAAACTTTTCCTCAACCAGAAGGATGTACAAAATGCTTTCCAAGAGTTTGTAGAATCCCGAAGCACGGATTTCTACACTACAGGAGCAAACAAACTTATTTCTTGTTGGCAAAAATGTGTTGCTTGTAATGGTTCCTATTTTGATTAATAAAGATGTGTTTGAGCTTAGTTACAATGATTTAAAATTCTTGGTCCCAAACCGCAATTACTTTTGCACCAATCTATTAACTGTGAAAGTAGAAAAATTGAGGAAAAACAGCAATTATGTTTTAGTGATAATTACTGACAGATCAAAGATCAGATAAATTTCCTGACTGGTTCTGTCACTAAGCTAGATTGATTAAAGAGTTTAAGACATAAAAAACAGTTCATGTAATCAAAATGGACTGTAAATGGTAAATGAAAATTATTAAGCACT
>NW_012135858.1:5759692-5765223 GCF_000956105.1 Propithecus coquereli
TTATTGGAATCCTCATCTCTACATAACATTTTTGTAGAATTTTTATTGGCAAAAGATTTCCTATACGTCCTTTTAATTCCAACACTCCAAACAAACATTATAATTGTTGTACTAATAATTCCATTTCTCAGATATGAAGGCAGACAATAAAAGGACTAAGTGCTTTTCCCAGTATCACAAAGAACTACCTTGGAACTTACTGCTTCTGTTTTCAGACTATATCTAAGTTATGATGGCCAGCCAGATATGTCTTTTAAAAAATATACATAGATTACAAAACTGTAATAAAAATACCTGTATTGGAAATATTTTGACAGCCACATATTCATTGAGCAACTGGGCTTTCCAGACACAACCAAATCTTCCCCTTGCTTTCACTTCTAATAATTGCAGTGGCTTCAAACCTAGTAATGGAGAAGGTGGAGGTGGTCCTGGGTCCTAAGATAAACAATAATAATACTGTAAATAAGCAGAACATGATACATACCAATTCTGAAAACAAGAAAAAAGTGAGTATACTGAAGAATCAACTGACAGAAACAGTAAACACATATGGATGAAATTAACTTCAATCTTGTCAGAATTGAGGTCTCAAGCATTATTAATTATCTACAGTGATCACAAAGCAGACAACTTGAATTAAGAGTTTTTATAACATTCAGCACTACTGTTACAAATGTACAGGAGAAAATCATTTTGATCCAGAATCCTTAATTTTCCCCATTAACATTTTCTGTAGAATACTCCTAATAGTATTCCATTGGTTTCATCCACTGTATACTTCCTTAGAGGATGAGGATTTAAAAAGTACCAGAAAAAGAAAATTATGGCTATATCTCAAAGACTCTCCTCAAATCCACTATTTTCTCCAATGACTGTTTAAATTTTTTCTTCATTAATCTCAGAAATACCCAGAGTCATTTGTAAACACATTGCAGAGAGGTATATCAAATATAAAGTACATAAAAGAAATGTCAGTTAATATTGCCATAGCCAAACTGTTCTGTTTATTCTAATTTTTCAACATATTAACTAACAATTCATCCCTTTGCTTATAATTATTTCCTAAAATTGATCTGAGATTAAAATTATTTGTGCTCATGAACTGATTGGCAAAGAACGTACAAATAAAAATCTAGAAAAGTGGTCATGATAATAGATAACAAGGTATGGTGAATGAAAGAAAAGTACATGGCTATAGTTTAAAAAAAAATAGAGCAAATGTACTATATAAATAAGAGAGCAGCATCTACAAATCACAAGGGAATCCTCCCTATCGAAGGAGAATGGCAACCCTTCACTGACAGCATTCTATCAGTTCATTATCTGCAACTAAGGCAAGATGTAGGAAGCCTTTTGGAAAGCTTCCAGAGAAAAGCAATAGAAATGTTTCAAGGACTGCATAATGAGTATTGTGAAGAAGAACTAAAATTTCTGTGGCAAGAGCAATAGATACGATGACAGCAGGTTGCACCTCAGACACTTGGAAATGATATGTCACCTCAGATCAATGTATCTCTCTCTGCCTTTCTTCTCCCTTTATCTCCTCTTCTAACACCTCAAGGACACTGCTCTCTTTAAGCATCATTCAGACCACTAGTGCTACTCAGGAATTTAAAAAGTTTATTCCACATTAGAAAGACCCTCAACAACAGAAACACTGTGAGGCATTATATAGAAAAAACCTGCAATTTCTTCTTCTAAACTTAGACAATCTTTATAAAATGACTTGAGAATTCCTATTTTAAAATGGAAAGATAAAATAGAATACTTCCTGTGACTCATTTCAAACTCAGATATTTATTTTTAAAAGTGTCTATAAAAGTTTCTTTTCCTTCCACATTCAAAACCTGAAAGGTTAGTAAAGCTAGAGTGTTTTCATTTAGAGGAGTGACAGGTCAAGGAGGTCAGATATAAATCTTCTAGAAAGGCAGGGCTGTCAAGTGTGATTCTCAGTGGGAGGAGCCACAAGAAGCTCTAGAGAGTTTTCCATGAAAACTACACCCTCCCAGACTTATCCTTCTACTGACCACCTCTACCTGTGATAAGAAACGCTACTGATAGGAGTAGGCTGCTTATGTGGATGTGGAAACTGGAAGGGGATGGGTGGGGGGGACTTGAAAACTACTCTTTTAGAGGCAAAAAAATCATTCAGTCCTCGAGGCCCAAGAATTATTGTAAACTGCACAAAGAAATATTTAAACTAAATGGAAAAAGTTAGAAAGGCAGAGTTTTCAAAGCTGGGATGCCAAAAACTAAAGTATGCAGATAAAAGCTGAAAGTTGAAGAGGACAAACAACAAGGTACAGGTAATATGGCTCTAAATTGAAACACTAAGATTTTTATTTTTTTTTTATTTGTAGAGATGGGGTCTTGCCATATTGTCCAGGCTGTTCTCAAACTCCTGGTCTGAAGCAATCCTTCTGGCTTGGCCTCCCAAAGTGCTGGTATTATAGGAGTAAGCCACTGTGCCCAGCCAAAACACTAAGACTTTTTAATAACTTTTATATAAATTGGTGATATCTCTCTAGACAACATACACATTATCCATTCTCTGTTTTAAAGGGTGCTGACCACATGAATATGATTCAATATATAAAATACGATTTAGATTAATTTAATCCACATCTCCAATTAAGAATATGGTGGTAGTTCAAAATACAACTTTAGTATTACATTAACTTCAATTTTAGAAAACATATAATTTTCAGTGTATACATTTAGAAAAAATGTTCATAAAATGTTTTCCAAATGCATAAACTTCTAAGTTCCCATACATTTCCAAGGCCCTGTTCAGCAAATTTCTAAGCTACCATTATTACAGGAAAAAAAAATATATAGATTACTGTCTTAATATTACAATTATTTTCAATATTGTATCATAACAACCAGAAAAAGCACTGTTGTTAAAACTACTTAAAAGTTAAAAGCTTCAGTTAAAAAGAAAACTTGCCAGTTTCAAAGGGTGAGAAAAAGGTCTACAAAGACACATTTCTATAGAGTGTCAAAATGGTATGGATTAGAAATGACATGTGTTTTTAAATGCAATTTTAAATAATACTCCTTAATACTTAAATGACTGGGTTCAAAAATGAGTAACTTTGTAGCACAGGTTATAACTATATAATCTGGAACATGAATCAATAAACCTTTTTGCCTTCTTAATGAAAAATTACTAAAATTTAAGCTTTAAATACACCTCTAATATTTAGATTTTACTTATCTATAATCTAAGAATGTTAGAAACGATTTTCCATTAATCAGCATCATTACAGTAGTTTACCCACAAAAAACTCAATACCTGATCCTAGAAGTAAAAATTTATACCTTTAAAATATATGAACCCTTGGGGAGACAAATTCAGACTTAAATTTCATAAATGACAAGCTAACATTCTGATGTCATCCATAAAACATAGCTTTGCCCTACTACACAGAGAAACCAAAGGGGGATGGGGGGTATGTGGTTTGCCAACTATAAGGACTTCAGAATTCCTGAAAACTTTCCCTAAGTTTCCAGTTCTCCTACAATACCCATGCTATTTTACAAAACTAAAAAGATACACTTTAGAACATGACTTTCATTACATTTCTTCCTTGCCAATCTGTATGTGAAAATTATGGTATCAGAAGACAACATGTTGAGAAGACATGTTGAAATGACAACTGGAAAAAGTCCTCCCACCACCCAACATTACTACCCCAACATCATATAGTATCATTACTATAACCAATACTGGAATAAATTATAATAAGTGGAGAGCCGCAAAGTCATCTGTGATCATTTTACTACTTCTCAGTCCTCCACTTGAAGGGTGAATTTTAATCTAATTATAGCCTTAAACCTCCATACAGCAAAAGATCATCAAAAGTTATACTTCTGTAGCTAGTTCATTTGCTAAAGACATCAAAGATGAAACTATTTAAAAATATAGATTTCACATTAAAAGATAATGAGCTGAACCAGAAAGTCAGCCTCTATTAAAAATGAGCACATGCTAACATTTAAGCTAATGGTATACTATAAAGATTAACCAATATAAGGTTCTTAAGGCTAATGGAGCCATTAGATGTTAAGTTCTAATCAAGTAAAATAGTTGTTTCTTCATTCTACCTTACATAAGTATAAATATTGTTAACAATCTCTCAAGACGAAAGCTGTTACTATGTCAAATCAATCATGTTTTTAATCCTAAAAGTGGGGGAGAAAACGCTTTATAACATAAATGTATACACTATAAAGGATGTACAGTAAAACAATAACAAAAATCTAAGGACAAAATGTTTAGTATGCATCCACAAAAAGTTTCACGACCATAAACAAACAATGCATCTTACCTCTATCATTATATGAAAGGCGTGCTTGTGAAGAAAAAACACAGGCAAAAGAAATTACGATTCATATCCAGAATGAAATGAAAGATGACACATCAGTTACAAAAGTGAAGGAAAAGAGAATAATGGTTTAGCTTTTTTAAAGTTGGCAGTGATCCAATGTATTATATTTTTAAAGTAAGGATTGGGAACACTTTCCTTATAAACAGAGGAAAGTAATATTTAAAAAAAAAAAAAACCTTGGGTATGAGGGATAGGTAGTAAACAAATTCTTGACTCCAGGATAAGCCCACGTTAACTGATTCAATGGACTTTGTGCCAGCAAATAAACTGAACCAAGTATTAAATAATTATTATTTATTTTTCTAAGAGGTTCTAGAGTCTCAACTATAAGAGTAAAATAAGCAATTTAACTGAGGAAGGTATGAGTTGGAATTGCCTTCTGGACACCAGAGGGCAGTATTGCCTTTAACAAAAACTAGCTGGTAGCCCTGAAGAAATTTATACGTAACTAGAGTAAGTTTCTCAGACCACACTTTCTGACAGTAATCTTAAGAACCTCTAGAATTTCCTATTTCCTGGATTGCCTTATTCTCCTTTCATGGAAGACAGTATAATCATAATGATGAGGAAGAAAAGTGTTTCTGGTGGCTATGTGTGTGTGTGCAACATAAATAATACACTATGTCAAGAAAATAAGACAGAAGAACAAGAGAGCATCAGAATTAAGTAAAACACACTTTACAGACCAGGCCTCTTGTTAACCTACTTGCTCAGTCACATCAAGATGAAGAAATTAAACAGTGGTATCCCTGGGAATGAGTATCCACACATACTTCTCACATTCTGAAGACACTCAGATACTGACAGAGGACAAGATTATCATTTTTCCAGTCATCCCAAAATAGGTAAGGGCTTAAATTTAAAATTAAGAGATATAACTGTCGCCAAGGTTAAGGAAAGCTGAAAATTCTTCCAACAGATGACTATATTCCCCAGTTACCAATATTTCTATAGAAAACAATAGCACTGACAAAAAAAAAAAAATTGACAACTCACATATCTATGCCAGTTGCTTAACTAGTTTTTCTTCTTTCTAGATTTTATTCCCATGACAATGATTCAAGGCTATTTATAATTCATCCAAAAGGCTGAGCTAATCCTACTACCAAAACATCTTATCTCCAGAGTAAAATC
>NW_012135858.1:5765273-5765858 GCF_000956105.1 Propithecus coquereli
GAGTCTTTGGTTTTATTCTGTTTTTTGAGAAAGCTCTAATAATAGGTAACAGTTTCATACTAAAGGCCTGCCCTGTCCTACTCCCTCAAAACATACTTTTCTGTGTTTCCAGTTCATAAACACAAAAGTTGATCAGAAATGCTGCGCTTCTCTACCTTACAATGGCAACACATTCTGCTTACAAGTTATTCCAAGTATTACACTGTAATTTCATCATGGCGTGAGGTTACTTGTGTTACTATTCAGAATAATCTCCCTGAAAGATGATATTCAGGTAGAATGACTTTCTCTAAGTAGAAAACATTTTTTTTTCAAAAACTAATATAATATCAAACATTCTTAAAAAATGTTTAGCATGCCCTGCAAAGTCAACAAGAGAACAAGGGCATAAACATGCAATACGATAATTAAAAACATCACATACTCATTTGTGCCTGCAAGTAATCTATGTCCTCTACATATTTACTTACAAAAAATTAGTTTATTTTCACTATGAAAGGACAATGACAGCAGGGGCACCATGGCATAATGGTTAGGAATCCTCCAGATCCAAATTATCTATATTCCAGCTTTCCCACTAATCTT
>NW_012135858.1:5778853-5788587 GCF_000956105.1 Propithecus coquereli
TGTTAAGTTCTAATCAAGTAAAATAGTTGTTTCTTCATTCTACCTTACATAAGTATAAATATTGTTAACAATCTCTCAAGACGAAAGCTGTTACTATGTCAAATCAATCATGTTTTTAATCCTAAAAGTGGGGGAGAAAACGCTTTATAACATAAATGTATACACTATAAAGGATGTACAGTAAAACAATAACAAAAATCTAAGGACAAAATGTTTAGTATGCATCCACAAAAAGTTTCACGACCATAAACAAACAATGCATCTTACCTCTATCATTATATGAAAGGCGTGCTTGTGAAGAAAAAACACAGGCAAAAGAAATTACGATTCATATCCAGAATGAAATGAAAGATGACACATCAGTTACAAAAGTGAAGGAAAAGAGAATAATGGTTTAGCTTTTTTAAAGTTGGCAGTGATCCAATGTATTATATTTTTAAAGTAAGGATTGGGAACACTTTCCTTATAAACAGAGGAAAGTAATATTTAAAAAAAAAAAAAACCTTGGGTATGAGGGATAGGTAGTAAACAAATTCTTGACTCCAGGATAAGCCCACGTTAACTGATTCAATGGACTTTGTGCCAGCAAATAAACTGAACCAAGTATTAAATAATTATTATTTATTTTTCTAAGAGGTTCTAGAGTCTCAACTATAAGAGTAAAATAAGCAATTTAACTGAGGAAGGTATGAGTTGGAATTGCCTTCTGGACACCAGAGGGCAGTATTGCCTTTAACAAAAACTAGCTGGTAGCCCTGAAGAAATTTATACGTAACTAGAGTAAGTTTCTCAGACCACACTTTCTGACAGTAATCTTAAGAACCTCTAGAATTTCCTATTTCCTGGATTGCCTTATTCTCCTTTCATGGAAGACAGTATAATCATAATGATGAGGAAGAAAAGTGTTTCTGGTGGCTATGTGTGTGTGTGCAACATAAATAATACACTATGTCAAGAAAATAAGACAGAAGAACAAGAGAGCATCAGAATTAAGTAAAACACACTTTACAGACCAGGCCTCTTGTTAACCTACTTGCTCAGTCACATCAAGATGAAGAAATTAAACAGTGGTATCCCTGGGAATGAGTATCCACACATACTTCTCACATTCTGAAGACACTCAGATACTGACAGAGGACAAGATTATCATTTTTCCAGTCATCCCAAAATAGGTAAGGGCTTAAATTTAAAATTAAGAGATATAACTGTCGCCAAGGTTAAGGAAAGCTGAAAATTCTTCCAACAGATGACTATATTCCCCAGTTACCAATATTTCTATAGAAAACAATAGCACTGACAAAAAAAAAAAAATTGACAACTCACATATCTATGCCAGTTGCTTAACTAGTTTTTCTTCTTTCTAGATTTTATTCCCATGACAATGATTCAAGGCTATTTATAATTCATCCAAAAGGCTGAGCTAATCCTACTACCAAAACATCTTATCTCCAGAGTAAAATCCATCCCTTGAAAGAAATATATGCCAATTGAGTAATCAGATTATAGCTTCCCAAGGCTCAAAGATCTCTTGGATTTTGTTTAAATACAGGTGCTTTCAGAGATAAAGATGCCACTCTGCAAGTAGATGCTATCTATACA
The DNA here is from genome assembly GCF_000956105.1 of Propithecus coquereli. Taxonomy (NCBI): domain Eukaryota; kingdom Metazoa; phylum Chordata; class Mammalia; order Primates; family Indriidae; genus Propithecus; species Propithecus coquereli. The sequence goes on from NW_012135858.1 coordinate 5,780,453, forward strand.
TCTCACCCCACAATATGTCTCTGTTCAATACACTTCCCAATAAATGAACATTAGAATAAGCTATCAATGACCCATATTAAACAAGAGACACCGAGAACAAGCCCCAAAGTATAAACTTTGTGACAAAATATGAAGGGTCAAGACAGAATCCAAAAAAATAAATTTACTGAAATATACAAATAAACAAAAAATAACCAAGTATGTCTTTGTGTAATATACTTCTCAATAAATGAACATTAGAATAAGCAAACAAGAGACAGCAACAACAGGCTCACTGTATAAACTAGGTGACAAAATAAGAGATAAAACAAACTCAAAAAAAATAAATGCACTGAAATATATGAACAGACAAAAAACCAGGTGGGATTCACAAATGGAAAATTTAGCTTGAAATTTAGCTTGGAAAATTAGGTACTAGAATCATAGGTTAATAATGAAAATCGAATCTGCACATTAATGCCAACTAGGTATGTAGATGAGAAAGAGATTTGTTGCTTATTCCTTAGGTGGGAAAGAAATTATTACCAAACATCAGAAGAAAATGAATAGTACTTCTCCATCCATCCATCCATTCATTCATTCATTCATGCAATATTTACTGAGTGCCCAGTTTGTGCCAGGCATTGACTATCCAGGTTCTCATGAAGCCTACAGTAGTATAAGGCAGAAATACTAATTAAATGATACACACTAATGAATGCATAATTATAAACTAAGAGCAATAAAAAAGAATTCAGTACTTTGAACACCTATAAGAGGAAATCTGACTTACACTGGAGGTTAAATATAACAAGATTTCCCTGTGAAGTCGACGCTTGAGAAATGCAGTAAGTACTAGAGAGAGGCAGCTAAGGTGAAAAACAGTGTTGTGACACATACTAGATTTCTGACTTATGCAGCCAAATGGACAGTGGTTTCATTTACTGAGAACCAGGTTTGAGAGACGATCATCACCCTTGAATAGTACGTGCTTAGAGACATCTAAGTGGAGATATTTAGTAAGCAGTTAGGTATACAGATCTGGAATATAAAGAAATCTTTCTAGAAATATGGATTTTTGTTTATATACTATAACTAAACATGTATATACGGTATGTACTATAAATTTTATTTCCATTTAAACCATTCTAAGAATTATCTATGTCTAAATAGACAGGTATTTTTTTAGACGCCTCACTCAACAACCTTTTAGAACTATCAAGAAGAATTAAGGTCACCCTACCCAAAATATGTGAAAACTGACAAATTCTGAATTTGTCTCCTCTTAATTATCTAACTATCTTACATTGAGAAATTTTATAATTGTTAATTAAAAAAAAAAAAGACTGTTGCCAAGCAGAATAGAAATAGAATCTATAAAGAAATAATACAGTTATGTGTTAGGGCAATTGTTTCTGAGCTAAGGAAAGTAAGATATACATTAATAGAGTCAATAATATTGTTATGTCAAGGCACAGCCATGATTCTATCTAATTAGATCTTCAAAATTCCTTTGCAATAATTCCTCCTTCCTACAGTTTCTCTCACCCTCCTTCTCCAAAGCAAAGCAAAGAAAGACCAAAGTAGATGAAATGATGATGCTGGGTATGTTCCCTAAGAAGTGGTTAGCCCTAGAGTTAAAAGTCTGAAAGTGATGTAGGCATGCACATTCTTCTTTTGGGGTTGCTGCTCAAAGAATCAGGTTTATGACTGGCTACAAAGAACTTTTATTTATTTTAGCCTTTCCATTCTGCAAGTGAAGCTGAAAAAAAAAAAAAAGGGAAAAGGACCATGTTATACATGAATAAATTGTGATGTGGTAAAATGGTTATCTACAAGGCTATATATGCTCACTACTATTTTAAATGCACTCGAATGTTCATAGCAGCACAATTCACAATTGCAAAGATGTGGAAACAACCCAAGTGTCCATCAATACATGAGTGGATTAATAAACTGTGGTACATGTATACCATGGAGTACTATTCAGCTTTAATGGTGATATAGCACCTCTTAAATACTCCTGGAAAGCGCTGGAACACATTCTACTAAGCGAGGTATCCGAAGAATGGAAAAACAAGCATGACATGTACTCACCATCAAATTGGTATTAGCTGATCAACATTTAAGTGCACATACAAGAATAATATGTATTAGATGCTGGGCAGGGGGAGGAGGGGGGGGAGGGGACGGGCATATGCACAAACAATGAGTGAGATGCATACCTCCCGGGGAATGGACACATAAAAAAATAAAAATAAATAAAAAACTAAATAAGTAAAAAAAATATTTTAAATGTAATTTATGTACTCTGATCCTTTTATCCTACTTTAAGTTTTTCATGGACCCCACCTACTTACTTATTGAAATAAGCCATTCAATTAATAGATAATAAATGCTTAGCCTTTTCCAGTTTGTAGTAAGGTGACTCTAAGCCAAGTCACTTTACCTGTGACTGCCTCAATTTTCTTACCTATAAAATGGGCTTGATAAAACAGAACCATTTCAGATTAAATGAGTGAATATGTATAAAGTGCTCTGTATAGTGCATGATACAGTACTCAAAATGAAATCTTTTATTATACTAAGTTAATTTCAAAGTATTAACTTTGATATATAACAATAGTTTCAATAAAAAATGAACTTTTGAGTTCAATTTTGAAGTTGTTACTCTGTTAGTGATAACAACTAACACTTAACTGAGCACTTAGCTAAGCACCTAGATGTACCTCTTCTCCCAATCAGTACAATTGGAATCAGACATTTCTCTTCCTTTCATTCACTCTTTGCTTAAAACTGTTGAAACAACTCCCTTCTTACTCTCTTTATCCTTCATTTCTGAGCTGCAAAGTCAACCAACCAACCAAGCAACCTGTTTTAGTTCACCTACATAGTAACTGTGGGCTCCAGAAGGGCAAGCAAGGACTGTCTCCCTGTGCCAGTTTTATTCTACATGCAGCATGGTTCGCGGCACCCAGTAGGCACTCAAGCATTAGGTGAGTGGTTAAACAAAAACAAACCTTCCTAGCCCACCTTCTATAAGCAGCTTTCACCAACAAATGGACTTTTTCATTTCTATTATCTTAAATTAACAGAAAAGATTTGACAGCAATGAAGTAGCTAGGAATGAAGGAACAGGTCTAGGATGAGGTCCAGAAAATGAAAAACATAGAGAAAAAGCAAACTCACTTCCTCCTATCTAACATATCCTTGTCAAATGAAAAATGATAAATTATATACTCTGGTCTATATGCATCAAACCCATTTGTAAATTGGCAGACAAGGCCCTCTACAAACCAAAGAAAACTTGAACTCAAGATTTTAAAATTTGAATCACTTTTAGAAATAAGGTACTGTGATTAATTTTAGTGTGCAGCTTTAACTTGTTTTAAGTTATTGATAAAGCTTTAAATTTTTCTTCCTTCTCCCTTTCCTTCCTCTTTTTGCTTTTGGACATGGAATTTTAGCCAATCTCAAAGTGGCCCTGTCTGAGCATATGTAAGTAGAGTAAATTACATATGCCTGATAAGAGTAATTTTTTGTCAAGCTGCACGTCTATGGACAATTTATGACATTTCTCCCCATAATTAGTTTAGAAGCACACATAAAAGTTATAATTTAGGTTCCCAATAATATGAAAATAATCACACAGCAAGGGGGGACACAGAGGAAAGAACGTCTACAGTAGCTCTGTACTATTTCTTAGGCTTATATCAAAAAAAACACAAAAACAACAACAACAAAAAACACCAAGCTCAAGCCTAAAACAATAGCACTATATATTTTAAACATACTAAAATAATGCAATTAAAAATATTTGTGAAATGTGGGTTCTCTTAGCAGAAACCTAATACAATCTCTAAACTAATAACATACATTGCATACTTTAAATATACACAATTTTTACAAAAAAAATAAAATTTTGGCATTTCATGAGAATATAATAAAGCTCCATTAAATTTCACTCAAAAATACATCACTTAAAAATGAGACTGATTAAAAATATCAAGCTGAAAAGCTATCCTCTGTATACTGTTAAATTAAAAGAAGACAGTTGTGGAATATTTTATAGTTTATAAAAGAGAAAAAAGTATACACTTGAACAAATAAGATTAGAGAAAGGTGTCAAAGAATACACACCAACCTGTTAAAATTAGTTAATTCAGTAAAGTGACAGAGGAAGAGAAGAGATGAGGAACAAATGACTTTCTTTTTTTGTTCTGATACTTTTTCTATATGATTTTTCTTGATTTAACAAACATTTATAATTAATTTTTAATTAGAAGAGAGTTTAAAAGAAGAGGGAGAAAGTAAGACAGAAAAAGCAAAAGGGAGAGAAATATGGGTTCATAAACTCTAACCATTTAGCAGTCAACCTATTTCAAGGTATGTTTCTGTGGATGTAGTATTTAGTTTGTAACTTAATATTAGCATATTAAATACTCTTAATAAAACTCAGTAAATTTTTCCTGCATCCTCCCCCAATAAGGAAGCAGCATGTGTTCCTACATTGACTTGGTTGAATGATGTTAATCCTACCCTTTCAGTTTATTATTAATTTTAAGTGGGTGCATATATAGACTCATGTTCAAGAGCAAAATCCTACAAAGCATTTTCACAGATGGCTTGGTTTCTCAGTGGAAAGCAATTTGACATAGCATGAAATGACAACCTATATTACTTTAATAGTAAGGTCAACAGCATTACTGTATATGCCCAATTTAGGTATCCCAAAAGCCTTAAGTCCTTATCAGACCAATACCTAGACAAAAATGTCATGATGTAAAGACTGGACAGGCTGATGCATTTAAAAAAGTACGAATGTTGCAATACTAAACTGCTATTTATACAGCCTTTAAAAATGAACAAGGTAACTTCATGCCTGTTAAAGATAGGTCATTTCTAGTCCCTAAAATTCATTTGCTTATCAAGCAATTTTTTTATCAGCACAAATGTAGATCTTTTAAGTAGGAAACTTAAGCTCAGAAACAGTTAATGAAAGCAATGTAGTTTTACCGAAACTACATTAACTCCAACCACAATAAGACTTCTTAATAAGGGTCCATCAATTCCCTCATATTCATGACTCACTGTCACTAGGAAAACCAGTTTGCAATCAGTTTACTCACTGCATATTACAAGAGCATCTTCAGACAGGTGGAAAGATGGTTTCAACACAGGCAAAAGAAAGGTGATCTGGGTAATGAAAGTTAATGGGATGCTTCAGTCTGTGATTACAGAAAGAAACCGAATAACATCATTCCCTTATAAAAGCCTGGAATACTTCAACTTATTTTACACTCCCCAAAAACACAGCCTCAAGATTTATCTCAAAACAAAGCCTTAAAGCACCTGAATGTGTTTATTAAAGGAATCCCTAGGCATACTACATTATCATCTCAGTGTTAACTCTAAAAACAACAAACTCAATTCAGCAATTCAGCACTTGCAGAATGGTTATTACATACAAACGCTGTGTAAAATACAGTAGTCACTACAATACATACCTTATCTTCAAGAAGCTTAAATCTAGTGGGAGAATGGAACACATACACAAATGACTCTGTGCCCTTCTCAACTGGGGTTACTAATCTGACTCACAGAAAACAGAAAATGACTTAAGTGCTATTTTCTTAATTCTCTCAAGGATGATACATAACCAGTATAATTCCAGATGCATATGATGGATGGCTTAGGGTGTAACAGGAAGAAAGAATCAGAAGGCAGACAGGGGATGGAAGACCACATGTCATGCTCCAAACTTTGTATTCTTTGCCAGGGATCACCGGGAGCCCTCAAATATTTTTAAGCACAGAAGTAACATAATCAAAGATGTAAAGTGCTATTCTAGCAATAGTACAGATGAAGGGAGATAACTGGAAGCAAGATGACTAACTATGAGATTACAGAAATATAATCTTAGCTCTCAGGAGTAAGAATGTTCTGAGCTACAACAGGATCAGTAAGAATGAAAAGGTGAATGAACAGGACTTGGCAAATACAGGGTCAAGAACAGAAGTAGTTGTCTCCAAGGCTTTCATCCAGGATGACTGGGAAAAAAGTGATACCATGAAACAATGTTAGAAAAATAGTTATGATTTACAAGGAAATATGAATGGCTTCAGCTAAAAAAAAAATGTAAACTGCTTTTTTCTATGCCTTTTACTGTATTAGATTAATTTTAGAATAAATATTTTTTATTGATTACTAAGAACCATAATTAAAGACCAGATTTTAAAGTACTTATATCCCTACATCACTTTTTCAGGATAAAATACTTAAGGAAACCAGAAAAAATTCTAAACAAGTTGATGTATTACAGATAAAGAATCCCACTACTTAACTGCCAGAACCAGCTAACTGACTAATCATGAGAACAATGCCTCACAACAGACCAGTTCATTCACAAACCAGTCTTCAGCCAAATCTCTGAAGAAAAGTTTCCCTAAGAATGACAAATTTTATGTCATTGTCTAAAAGTATTTAAAAAATCTGGAGGAAGAATGTTCCAGAAATCCCTGGCAAGAATGTGAGATCTTTTCCTAACTGGTCTTAGAATTAAACTTGGAACCATGGGAACATGAATATGGGGTGAAATACAGAAGTCACCTTCAGACTTCAATGGTATATGTCTCTCCTACCTACTTCTCCTACCCTTCAAAAAAAGTCTTGAACAACTAGTAGGCATTGACAGTATCAACTCAGAAGCACAGGCATTTTTATTGACAACCCAAACACAGGTTCATAAATCTTATTCTAAAATGTGCTTTAAAAACTTTGTAATAGAAAACACATGAATATGCCCTTCTACATATCTATGACTTGTTTACTTCCCTTTTGTCCTATGTGAGACAATGTTAATGTGAGATGACGTTATTGCTCATTCTAGCAGTCACACAAACTATTAAATATCCAAAAAGTAGAAAAATAAATTAGCCTATAGAATGATTTTGAGATAGCAGGGATGTTTACTGAATTATCTGAAACATCAGAAGCATCTGCTTTCTGAAAAAAAGAGAAGCAGAACAGTATAAGCAATAAGAGCAAGGCTTTAGTGTGAACAAGTCCTTGGGTCGGATTCTAGTGCTGTCACTTGTGAGCTTTGCTATGTCTCGATTTCTTTATCTATAAAATGGGATCATACTACATAAACAACCCTGTGAGGTAAAATTAAATCAGTGCTTTCTACACCAGGCTGGTCACCAGAATCACCTGGGAAGCTTATTAAAAACATAATATTCCAGATCCTATTCCATACTTTCAGCAGTGTGATCCTAAAATTTGTATTTCTAACAAATTCCAAACATAATCCTTATATACCAGTCCCACAATTTTAAAATCATTGAAAAAACATATATATATATACACACACACATACACACATTTTTATATATTCCTACATAATTTATATTTGTATGCATAATATAACAGAGCCCTAGTAAACTGTAAATGTTCAATAAATGCTTGATGTAATTATCATTATTTTTAAGCTGGAGATAAAACTAAGCCTTTTGTAACAAAATGGCCACTAAGTAGTCTTGTAGAAATAGTCTTATAGTTCTTGCAGAACTACAGTTTGCATAAACCTTTCACCAAAAGCGAAACCTGAAGAATGAAACCATACTGTTTCAGTGACAGTGAGAGAAGACAAAAATGAAGTTCCACACTGATGACAATACCCCTTTTTCCACAACATAGTTTATGACAGAAGGAAAGCATAAAGTCAGGCCTGTCTTATATTTTTCATTACAAAGCTTGACTATGTAGGTCACTTCATCACAAAATCTTTAAATTCATTCCTTATTTTTCAGCAATTCATAAAAATTCATTTGAATTCATGACAAAGCAACGCAAGTACTAAGTAAATGTGTACAGTAACATTAACCATAACAAATATCTAAAACCCACAGAGAGATGGATACTGATAAAAGATTCCTGGTTCTTATTTACAAATATCATCTTTCCTTTTTAAAAATCTACACTCTTGAATTAATTAGTATTTCTAAATAAAGTGACCTCATATACAGGATATAAAGCCCTTTAAAATAATGTCTTAACCACACTTTTGCATCAATATTGTACACAGATCGATGTTACCTATAAGATTATATTAACTATTTAAAAATTCCTTCTATAAAAACCTTAAGAAATTTATT
>NW_012135858.1:5789067-5791572 GCF_000956105.1 Propithecus coquereli
TTACATATATTAGGCACTAAAATTTTTTATTTTACAAATGATTTTAATGAACCCAAACTTAGTTACTAATGTTTATAAGTTAAAATATTTAAGTTAGAGAAAATAGTGTGTTTACCTAATTATTAAACATGGTTATTTTACCTTTGGGTTTATTTCTCCACATACATTATTTTACAAAGATTATGGGAATCAATGATCTAAGGCTAACAGACTGCTTCAAGTACTGAGAAAGAAATGTTTTATGTAAATAAAGCACAGAGGGAAGGAGTTGTTTTGGTCATTAAATTATAGAACTTTACCATTTTCTTCAATCAAGTTTTAGCCATTAATCCTACTAGTATTAGAAAGACAAAGTTAAACCAAGAGATCCAGAAGGCTGAGGTAATCTGATCTTCAGAGTTATAACACAGTAAAAACTAGAACTTGGTGATGTGCCAAGCAAGTATAACCAAAAGTTATCAGTTTTCCTAGGCCTGTTGAATATTAACTACTTCCACGAAAAGTCCTCTTGTACGGCACGAGACCAGCGGCAAGTGTCTACGTGACGGAAAATGAGGAAAAGTTAATGAATTTCATCTGATTACCGTCCATACCTATATTTCAGAAATATTTGGGATGGCGTGAATGTGAATCAAGAGCTTTAAAAAAGTTTTCTGTCTTCAATACATACTTGATATGCTGCAAACAAAAAAATATGCTTGATGTACCAAGAACACATGGGAAAAAAAGGCTGCTCTTCTGCTTCTCTTCCCTAAAACATTTTTATGGATATATCTTTCTCTGAAGCCTTTGTGAAATCCTCTCTTTCCCTACTTTCTTGATTACTTTCTTAGGTCCATTCCCATGGTTTAAAGGATGTTTTGACAAGTAATCTTGAGAAAGGTGCAGAAATTTAGGAAGAGAGGAGAGGATGGAAGGGTTATGACATCAATTCTTCTCCATCATTAATTACTTCTTAAGAAGCAAAGCAGGTAATACTTAAAAGTATTAGAATGACAGTAAAACTTTCCAAAGAATAGGAATGGGAATATCTCTACATTCTACTCTACCTTAACCCTTAATTGAGAAAAGTTTAAGACATAGCAAATTAGTAAGTTTGCAAAAGCAGCTGTAGTTCCCATGACAATAAACTCTCAAAAGTTAACTCCAAAGGAAACATATAACAAGCTAGTGGGTTTTGCCACAGTAATATGTCTCAAAATATAAAATTTAAAATAGTACAAAGTACAGGACAATAACTTACTTGAGTTGGAACAAGCACAGGAGGGTAGGCCATCTTGTGATGCCTGTACACCCAAAACGCACAAATGACAATCCCCGCAATTAACATAAGTGGCACCAAGGAATAGAGCAGGATGTTGTAATAGGGTGGCTTAGGTGTAACTGGATTTGAAGTGGCTGTGGAAAAGAGGGGGAAAAATAACTCAGATTTGGTCTACAAAATTCTATAAAAAATATTTATTGTAGTGTCAAATTTTTGGAAAAGAATAGAATATGAGGAGGTAGAAATAAATTATTCCATCAGCACAAATATACTTTGTTTTCAATCTATTAGATGAACAAACCTATGTTTTTTTCCCTGTGAACTTACGCTGTGTGACTTCCATCTCCGGAAAATAAAAAAATTTTTCATTACACATATTGCCCTCACAGCAACAAAAATATACTTCAGGGCTGTCTTTTTTTTCTACACAATCAGTCCTATAAATAAACAAAGGAGGGACAATTAAAATCAATATTATTATCCTGACCCTATAAAAGGCATTTTTCTTTTTAGAGATAAAATAATGAATGAGTCATTTATATTCAACTTCAAGATATTTATTAATATACAATGATTAAATCTTAAAAGCCAAAAAACATTCCTGGATTCCAGTTACTAAATCTCATCAGAAAAAAAAAAAAATCAAAAACTGATTTTATAACAATCACACTGACTCCTTGAGACTATTGCTTTAATTTGGTTTTTAATAAGCAATCTATGGCAACCATCTTTTTTGTGTTTTTTTTAATTATTAGAAACGCTTGAAGATGAACCTAAAGTCAATGAGGCAATTTAGTCTAGGAGTACCTTTATTCCTAGGAAATATAGTTTTCTCATTTTGTGAATACAAAAATGAGAAAAGTATATATAAAACTCTGAGTGTGTGTGTGTGTTTAGATACATACATATATACATACACACACACACACACACACTAAATGATGCAAGCTTGTATCTCATGAACAGAGCATATTTCAACATCAGAAACCCAAACTAGGCTTAAGAATTAATAGTGTCACTTTTTTCATAGCATAGATTTAAATTCCCTGAATGCAATGAATAGGGTGAGACAGGCAACAAGTAGAGAACAAATATGTAACAAGAAACACATAAGACCTATTAACTCAACTGATTAGAATTTGGCTGATTTAAAAAAAAAAAGAGAGACTTCTATGTAGGTCCTAAGTCATGCAAAGACACAAATTTAGCCTCTAGAACAAATCCTAATCAACTAGTAAAAA
>NW_012135858.1:5793052-5796902 GCF_000956105.1 Propithecus coquereli
AGATATACTTTCTTTTAAAGCTATTTTCAAAATTCTTTTTCCTTAATATTGGCATTAAAAAGATTTATAATCCTAACAACATGGGGAAGGAAATGGTTCTTACCTAAGAGTTCTTACTATTTGGTAAATTATTCAAAATATAGCAGAGATAAAACGCAAACATGCCAAATGTATTTTATTACTTTAAAATTCATATCTTGTCATTACAGCATGTTGTAATGTTCTTCATAATCCCATCTTTAAAAAAGCAAGAAACATTAAAGAGAAAATCCATACATTCATCTTTCCCATTTTAAAAATTGGGGAAGGATGAAAATTACTCAAACTATCATAAAAAATAAAATATATCCTTACCTGTCATAGCAGTTGATATCATCTAGCCAACAACCTTGTTTCACTATTTCAATGGAACCAGAAATATTCTTCCAGGTAGCAAAACAATGTCGCCGTTTATCTTTGTCACCATAACAGGGTTCAACACCAGTCTGATTGCTTTTGTCTTTTTCCCAATTAGCATTAAAGAAAAGACACTCCTGAGTTTCTGATCTACCAAGTATAGCACCTGTAAGATAATAGAAACAACAATTTAATATAACTGTATTAGCTCTTAAAATAAGAGACTGTCTTCCAAGATACCAACTTCAGGTGTTCCTAAAATGTCAATAATTTACTGTCTTCCCAGTGTTATGACTTTGGGTTTTAATTACCAAGTTAATTCTTGTACTTTAAGTATAAGCATAAACATAATAATGGGAAATGACCACATATATCACAAGATTTCTCTGAACAACACTAGTTTCACTTTACTTAAGAACATCCTTGATGAAAAGCAGCAAAAATTGTTAATTTTATTAAATCTCAACCCTTGAGTAGACTATTTTTAATATTTTGTTTGACAAAATGGGAAGTAAACAAATGTAATTCTGCTGCCTAGTTAAGTACAGTTGACCCTTCAAAAACTCAGAGGTAAGGGGCACCAACCTCCCACATAGTTGAAAATTGATGGATAACTTATGACTCACCCCAAACTTAATTACTAATAACCTACTGTGGACTGGAAGATTTACCGATAACATACATAAATAGTCGATTAACATATATTGCGGAGGTTGAAAGTATTATATATTCTTACACTAACGCAAGCTAGAAAAAAAAAATAGGAAAATCATAAAGAGGAGAAAATACATTTACAGTACTGTATTTATCAATACTGTAAGTTTACATCATCTGTTTACAAGATGGATCGTCTGTTCAAAATGCGGGCAACCACTGCTGCAGATCTCAATCTACAGTAAGTATCAATTAATTCAACTTTTTCTTGTAATGGCATGACTTTTCTCTGCTTTTTAGGAGTACTTCCTGCATCACTAGTAGCATTTCGTGTGAGTCCCCTGGTGTTGTTATTCAAGGTTTATGGTTTTGCCCTTAACAGGATGAAAATACACAAGAACTGCAAGAAAGCACTTTTTACTGCCATGTGCAATTTAGTGGAGAGGTGAATTGCTCACGTGGAGATGATTAGTGTCATATGGCATTTTAAGAAATCATTTGAGCTCACCGAAATAGCAACAGGAAACGGCTATGAAATTATTACAGTAGGACAGTATGTACTACAGTTAATTTTATGCAGTTATGATTTAATATTGCATCTTTATGTTTATTTACATTTCTCTCAACTGTGAATGGTGTCACGTATGGTCTGTGTGTGTATGCATAAGTTTTGACAAATTTAACTTTTATAATAGATTCGTGTATATTTCATGGTGGAAAAATGATAAAATAGACAGGTATCTCTATATATATTGTATGGATGCATGACATAACCTAACTTTTTCTTAATTTTTATTGATATTTCTAGACTGCACAGTTCATCTGTGAGCTTTTACAAATTGTTGCAAATCTCCAAAAATTTTTCCAATACACTTACCAAAAAAAATCCACATAGAAGTGGACCCATGCAGTTCAAACCTTGGCTGTTCAAAGTTCAACTGCACAATGGCTGCCGCAAGAAAAAGCCCTTGTATGACAGAGTTGTAAACTCAACAACCTATGGCTATTCAGACTTGGGAATCTGGCAGACGTGTTCTCAAAAGTGAGCCAAGTGAACCTGTTCCTTTAAGAAAAGCAACTGACAGTATGCATTGCCAATGATAAAATTTAAGTTTTCAAACAAAAATAAAAATTTTGGAAAATTTGTACCTAATGCTGCTAGCATGACACCTTCCCAATACAGAATCTTCTGATGAGATCAGTGGTGATATTAACAAATTTGACTTTTTTATATAGAATAATGAAATGCGCCAATATTTAGAAGGTCTACATAATTCAGAGAACCAGTATTTTCCAAATGAGCTATGTGTGATGTTACAAAAGCATTCATGGATAAAAAAATCCATTCGATGTGCATGACAGATCAATAGATTTTAAGGTTACAATGGACAAAATGTTCATTAATGGTTTCAGATTCCCCACTGCTACTAGCTTTTAAGAAATTATGTCTTATCTAGAAAAGCAAGGTAACCGGAATACCCAAAATAATTCTGAAAATGAAGTACAAAAGAGAATTCTTACTTCCTGATTTTAGGACTTACCATATAACTTCAGCAATAAAGACAGTGTGGCCTTAGTGAAAAGACAGCCACATGCATCAATGGGAAAGAATAGAGAATCCAGAAATAAATCCACACATATATGGTCAGAAAAGATGCCAAGGCAATTCAATAGAAAAAAGATACTCTGCAACAACAGATGCTGGAACAATTCAACATCCATATGACCTCCCCACCAAAAAAAACCCCCACAACCTCAACCCACATCTCACGCCATGTACAAAAATTCTAAATACATCATAGACCTAAAATACCTAAAACTATTAAACTTCCAAAAGAAAACATATAAAAAATCTTTGCGACCTTCACTTATGAAAGATTTCTTAGAACACAAAATACATGAACTACAAAAGAAAAGAATTAATAAATAGAACCTCGTAAAAATTTCTACTCTTTGAAAATTAAGGTAGAAGAAAAAAGAAATCAAAGACTGTGAAAAAAATATCTGCAAAACACATTTCTAAAAATGGACTGACATTTAGAATATACAAAGACCTCTCACAACTCAAATATAAGAAAACACACTGTCCAATCATAAGAAGAGATATGAATGGAAAAATTCTACATGAAAACCTACTCAACATTATCAATCATTAGGGAAATGCAAACTAAAACCACAATGAAATACCTATTAGAATGAGTAAAACAAAACAAAAACAAACAAATAAACAAAAAACAGACAATATCAAGTGTTGCTTAATATGTGGGCAACTGGGACTTTCACACATTGGTGGTGTTAATGCAAAATGGTCCAGCCACTTTGGAAAACAGTTTTGCAGCTTCCTATTGAAAACATTTGTGCACGCAAAAATCTGTATGTGATTGTTTAGAGTGACTTCATTTATAATATCCCCAAACTGAAAATGACCCCATGTCCATCTCTGGTAAATGGAGAAGCAAACATTCCTACAATAAAAAGGAATGAACTGGTGATAGCTGCAACAACATGGATGAATATCAAACATTATACCAAGTGAAAGAAGAAAGACTCAAAAGGCTGTCCTGTATGATTCCATTTACACAATATTCTGGAAAAGGCAAAATTACAGGGGCAGAAATCAGCTCAGAGATTGTCAAAATCTGGAAGTGAGGGGAAAGGAGTTGATTACTAAAGGCCATAAGGAAACTGCGGGATAATAGAAATGTTCCACAGCTTGACTGTGGTGATGTTATATGACTATATGCATGGGTCATACATTCTAATCAAAACTCATAGAATTGTACATCTAAAAAAATATTTT
>NW_012135858.1:5797577-5799078 GCF_000956105.1 Propithecus coquereli
TTAAAAAAAAAAAGAGAGACTTCTATGTAGGTCCTAAGTCATGCAAAGACACAAATTTAGCCTCTAGAACAAATCCTAATCAACTAGTAAAAAAACAGCTATATCTTTAAAAAAAAAAATTCAAACTTTTAATATTGCTAATAAATGTCGGGTGAACTTAAAAGACATATATGAAAAATAAACTGAACTTCTGTGACAGTTATGAGAATAACAAGGTTATGTTAAGTGAAAAGCTCAAGAAATTTCTGAGAAACAGTAGTTTTAACAAAATCAAACTTTAAAATATAATCTATACCAATATCTATTTGGCAGAAGGTAAAAAAAATGAAAGCTAAGTTTTAACAATTTATAAAGAGAAATGTATACATTTTAAAAAATATTTAAAAGAATGCCTCAAATTATAGGAAATTAACATGATTAAATATTTAGCCTAATTAAGTCAAGAAAATTACTTTTCACCATGTAGTTTCATTCTTCTATCATTGGATTTTCTTCCATATTTCGATGAGTATGGAAGAATCTTGGATCTTTTTTCCTTTCTCTTAATTCTCTTACTATCCTATTTGTTTTTCAATCAAATTTCCAGAATAAATACAAAAATTCACATACTTTTAAATTAGTAGAAATAAAGATGGAATAGTAATTATTACTCTAAGAGCAAGCATTGGTACTAAATAACATACTCCCCAGACTCCAGTGAAAATGGCTCAGTAAAAATTGCAGTACTGCCTGAGTGTCACATAAGTGAAATACTGGTTTTAGGTAAAAAGTACTTTTACTACAAAAAAGAATAGGAATTCCTGATTTCAACTAATTATTAAGAGAGATTTTTGAATCAAGATGATCCCCAAACCTCATTTCTCTTTCCAATATCTTCCTATTTACCTTTCATAAGCGCACATATCACTTGATGACCACTTCTGTTGGTAGAGAGGCTAATAATCAGTAATGCAGCTAAAATGTAAGTATAGAGAAGTAGTCCCTACAAAATTCACAGACTTAGAAGTATACCCTAACTACTAAATGTATATTTAAATTTCATGAAAAGTAGAGCTAATTCAATTTTCAAGGATTTATTCAATGTATTTTGCTATTAGTCACATATGGCTAATCAATGACAGATTCTAGATAATCAGTTGAGGCTCCTGAAAGTGGCTGGAAGCATCTAGTGTTCGATGTACACAGCACCATTTTTGGCTCCAAAACGTCTGGTTATCTAAGACTTCGCAGGCTAAGCCAGTCTTTAGCACCCACCCACTCACGATGGAAATTCTGTAGCCCAGACTAAGCAATCAGCCCAAAATCTATGGGACTCCTTACAGAAAGATCATAGGCAGTTAATAACATGATCACTATATTTCATTTCAAGTACAGAATAAAACAATTTAAACAAAACCTTTTAAATAAAATGTAGCTTTCTATGAGGACTGTGTTAGTTCTGAGGGAATTTTGATCATCAAGTTAAAATGTCTCTTGGGGTAAAGAACAAAGGCCTCTACAA
>NW_012135858.1:5803082-5804426 GCF_000956105.1 Propithecus coquereli
AACACTATGATAAATATTGATAGATATAACTCACATAAATAAAAATTTCTTTGAGCTCTAAAGAAGTCATGAGACCAAAAAGTTTGAGAACAGCCACTCTACAATGTACTAGTGCAGAGATGGAATTATAAGTTGCTAGTATCTGTGAGCAATAATGGTGCTATGGACTTCCTCTCAACTATGGAAGAAATAATTGCATGAACTGACGTATTGCAAACTATGCTGGTAACTCCATCTCAGCTATATTCTATAAAAGGTCTGTTACTACTACTTATCTATATACAAACAGTAGCCATTTTCTAAATTATTACTTTTCAAAAACTTGTCGAAAATATAAGCAAACTAAGTTTTCTCTTTTACCAAATAATACAAAAACACTAACTCACTGCCCACACTATTATCTTAAAACAGGGATGGCAAACTTTTTATGAAAAGATCCAGACAGTAAATATTTTAGGCTCTACAGGTCACGTGGTCTGTTGGAACTACTCAACTCTGCCCGTATAGCACAAAAGCATCCGCAGACAGTAAATGAACGAGCATGGTTATGTTCCAATAAAACTTTACTTATACGGACACTGAAAACTGAATTTAATGTAGTTCTTACATCTCACAAAATATTCTTTTGTTGGCTTTTTTTCAACCATCTAAAAAATACAAAAATCCTTCTTAGCTCTGAGCTGGATTTGGCCCACAGGTTGTATGGTCTGCCACCCCTATCTTAATATTCTAATTTCAACAGTCTGGCTAACCTGCCTTTTGTTTGTTTTGTGTTGTGGGGGAAGGGAGTCCGTGAATTATCACCCATTTAATTCATGTTAAAAAACCCTATGTAATTATTTCCAATTTCCAAAAGAAAAATCCACCGAGGCTTAGAAATATCCCTTAAACTAAACTGAAAAAAAAAATTAAACGTTGTCTAGAACAGAACTGCCAAATAGGTTTCACCTTTGGTGTCAATTCCAATCAATGAATAGTGGCTGCCTGGAGCACTGCACTGAGAAGGATTTTGAGGACTTTTTTAGAGAGGATTTTATAGTATGGAAGAGAAGGGGAGAAACATCAGTGTCTTATATTTGCCCTTGTTAGTCTAGATAAAAGATAAACTAATGGCCATTTTATTTATTAAAAAGTTATTTCCACCACTGATTTTTTTAAATGTAAATATGATTTCTGGATGATTTTCTAGATCTGGACTATCGTTTGGCTGAGATTTTCATAGGTAGAAAGAAAACTGCTTATGGGGAATACTGTGACAATCTCCCCACCCCTCCTCAAGCTGATTCTGTAATCAGTCTCTAACCCATCACATCTCTAAACACTAAATAACATGATAATTATAAA
>NW_012135858.1:5804831-5806571 GCF_000956105.1 Propithecus coquereli
GTTGTGTGTGTATATACACACTACACTAATGGTGTCATGAACTTCCTTTCAACTATGGAGGAAATAATAGCATAAACTGACATACTGCAAACTATGCTGGTAAGTTTAACTCAACTGTATTCTATAAAGGAAGGGCTGCTACTTCTAATGTACACAGGTTGTGTGCATGTTTTTTGTTTGTTTGGTTGGTTGGTTGATTGGTTGTTTTGCAAAGACTCAATGGTGATCTGATGTTCCTCCCTAGTGAAGAACAACTAGCTTAAGAGACTACACCTTGAACCTGGAATCTAGTTCACAAACTGTGACCTTAAACAAACTACCAAGCCCCTCACCACCTTGTTCCCACATTTGTAAAATTAAGCAGATAGATTCAATTTCCAAATTTTTTTCCAGACTCATAATTTATTCTCAGTCTAGTTATAGTAAATCAGTGAGTATAGTCACATAATCCAGTATCAGAGTAAATTTAGATAATAGTTCCATATTCAAAGTAGTACTTATGCCTCAATGACTTGCTTCATTTTTCCTACCATTAAACACCACCACCAACAAAAAAATCAGCAATACACAGAACCCAAAATTTGGTAGGATATTTGGCCATAAAATAACACTGCAAAAGTCATATTCAAATTTAAAATACTCATATGAGACAAAGTAAATTTCATTTAAAGAAACTACATCTGAGGACAATCCAGGTTTTTGTTTTAATGAAACATTAAAATAATATACTAACACTAATTTTACACAATCTCTTCCAGAAACAGAATAAGAGGTACTACTTCCCAACTCATTTTATGAGGCCAGTATTAACCTTGATACTAAAAACGGACAAAGCACAAAAAGAAAAACACAGACTAGTTTCTCTCATTAACTTAGATGAAAAAGTCCTCAACAAAATTTTAGCGAAGAAAATCCAACAATAAATTTTTTTTAAAAAAAAGAAAAGTACTACACCACAACTAACTAGGATTTACTCCAGATATGCAAGGCTGGCTCAACATTCAAAAATCAATCAGTGCAATCTACCAAATCAACAGGTTAAGTGTGAAAAATTATTTGGTCTTATCAATTGTCGCAGAAAAAGCATTAGACAAAATTTAACACCCATGCATGATAAAAATTATCAGTACATTTAGAATAGAGGGGAACTTCCTCAATGCCATAAAAAGCATCTACCAAAAAACCTACAGTTGATGTCATACTTAATGGTAAAGAGCGAACATTTTCACTCTAAGATCAGAAACAAGGCAACGATTCCACTATCACCACTCTTATTTAACATAGTACTGAAAGCTCTAGCTACTGCAATAAGGCAAGAAAAACAAAAAGAAACTGAGGTCACACTAGCTAGAAAAGAAAAAATAAAATTATTTATTTGCAGATGACATGCTTATCAATGTAGAAAATCCCAAGGAATCTTAAAAACTGCAAGAATAAATGAATTCAGTAAAGTCACAGGATATAAGAACAACACACAAAAATCAATTGCATTTCTATATACTGACAATGAACAAGTAAAACCAAAATTTAAAATGCAATACCATTTACAACTGTCCAAAGAAAATAAAATAGATATAATCTAACAAAACTCGAATAGGATTTATATGATGAAAATTATAAAATGCTGATGAAAGAAATCAAAGAAGACCTAAACACTTGGACATAAAAATACTATGCTCAAGGATTGGGAGACTCAACATAATAAAGATGTCAATTTTGTGGATTATCAAAATTTGGTAT
>NW_012135858.1:5807358-5807679 GCF_000956105.1 Propithecus coquereli
CCCATACTAAATCTCTCCATATAGTGACAATTTTCAAGTTTTCTCAAGGTTATGTATAACAAAATCCTAAAAGTCCTTTAATCAGGACTACTTCTCCCCAAGTACACACTACCTGAAATCCAATGTAAAATGTTTTATTTATTCATTCATTGTTTTTAATCAGTTGTCTATACATACCCTTTTTTTTTACATATCAGAATGCCATTGGGGGTTAGAGTTTTAAGTGTTCTCACCATAAAAAATAAGTGAGGTAATGCATATATTAATTATTAATAGCTTGAGTTAGCCATTCCACAATGAATACATATCTCAAGTCATGTT
>NW_012135858.1:5810029-5815442 GCF_000956105.1 Propithecus coquereli
AGGGCTAAATTGACAGCTGCTACACTCATGATTTAGTGCTAACTTTCCTCATCTGATTGGTGCCACTACCCGACAAGGCTGGTTGGTGAGAGTTTATGGAAGTCGAGTATGTCAGTCCATTATCAGCTTATGACAATGGTCCACTGTGTTTTTGTTTGAAGTGGAATTAGTTGCATAGCTTGACAGTATTTTTTAATTCTTTTTTTTTTTTTTTGAGACAGAGTCTCTCTCTGTCACCCTGTAGCTCACTGCAACCTCAAACCCCTGGGTTGAAGCAATCCTCTTGCTTCAGCCTCTCGAGTAGCTGAGACTACAGGCGTGAGGCACGATGCCTGGGTAATTTTTCCATTTTTAGTAGAGACACGGAGTCTTGCTCTTGCTCAGGCTGGTCTCGAACTCCAGAGCTCAAACAATCCTCCCGCCTGAGCCTGCCATAGTGCTAGGATTACAGGCGTGAGGCACCATACCCGGCCAGTATTCTTTAGTTCTGTCTGCTAAACAGCCCATCCAGTCAAAAGAAGACCAAGGGAACACTGAAGGAAGAAAACAGATTTTTTAATGAGGATTGGGAATTCCAATATTATCTTGCTTCTGGTAAAGATAAGATACTTTGCTTGCACTGTGATACTGCAATATCAACATTAAAGAAATTCAATGTTCATCAGCATTATAACACTCATAAGGACCACAAATATTTTGAATTAAAGGGAGAGGTGTGAAAGGTTGTACTGCAGAAATTAAAAGATGAAAAGCAAAGACAATTCTTTCAAGCAGCAATAAGACCTTGAAATAATGTCACTGAAGCAACTTATAAAGTAGCTCATATACTCAGGGAAAAAAGGGAAGGCATTCAGTGATGGAGAAGTTGTGAAAGAATGCATTGTTGAAGCTGTAGAATGCCTAGACCGTGATAATGTTCCAATGTACAAACAACTACCTCCTTCAAGCAGAACCATAACAGGTCAGCAACATGAATTGGCCTTCAACTTAAAAGAACCTCATGTAATATTTCAAAAGGAAAATATATATTGTTTAACGGCATTGGATGAATCAACTGATACTACCGACTTGGTTCAGGTTTTATACTTCACTTGGGTCGTAACAGAAGATTTTCTTTCCTACGAAGAGTTACTTGCTTTGGGCACTCTTGGGAACAGAACGTGGAGAATAGATACCTTCAACAACTGTCAAGATAAATGTTGTGAAGTTGGACTGAATTTGGTAAACTAGTGAGTGTACAGACAGTGCACCTTCCATGAAAGGAAAACATAAAGGGTTTATTGCACAGATAAAGTATTAAGGATCCAGATGCTCTCATTTCTTTTCATTATATCTTGCAACAGCAAAATCTCTGTGCTAACGCTACTATTTTAAGTGACACTTTGAAACAAGTTATAAGTATTGTTAACAATATTTGTGCAAATGTAACACAGCATCATCAGTTTCATAACATGCTAAAGTTAAACAATGAGGCATTCCACGTGGATTTGCCTTATTCTAAAGTGTGCTGGCTATTGCAGGGAAAGGTGTTAGCCAAAATTCATCTCCATGAGAACAGTTAAATTTTATAAAGAAAGAATCAGCAATGTTAATTATTGAAAGAAGATTTCTATAGGAATGCAGCATTTCTGTGTGATATCATGTCAAATCAAAACAGCTTGAATATTTCTTTGCAAGGTAAAACTAAGTCTGTATATGATATGTGGCAAAAAAAAAAACCAAGCATTTCAAAAAAAAGCTTTTTTTCAAAACATTTCTTCAAAACAAAATTTCAGATAAACATTGTCCCCCATTAGCAAAAATCATTGATGAGCAGGATGATATATGCAAATCATTTGAAGAATATGCACCTATTAATTGGAGAATACAATGAAAGGTTCACTGACTTTGAGAATCACGACATCACACTCAAATTAGCATTTCAGCACCCCCGTAGTTGATATCACTAAAAACACCTAAAGAACTACAAATGGAATTGACTGAGCTCTCAGTAGAAGACATTCTAAAGTCATTGTTTGATGCTAAGAAAGATCCAATTGAAATATGGAAAAATGCAGTAGAATACCCACGCCTTCAGCAACATTCCTGAAAAATGCTTTCTTGCTTTTCAACCACTTATTGCTACAAATCTACATTCTCCTACCTAACCCGAATCAAGATGATCTTAAGGTCACAAATGACTTATACCCACCTACAGAACAACTGAACTGCAGACCCTCCATGCTGCAACCAAATATTCAAATGCTTTCCAACAAAAAGCAGACAAAGTCATTAAAAGGTTAGTTAACTTTAAAATTAATAAATAGTTTTCATTTTTTGAAATTACTAAATACATAGTAGTTAGATTTTTACAAAATAATGTATATTTTTAAGTATATCTAATAGAAGTCTCTTGAATGTGGCCTTATTTGATTATCGCTAAATTAATGCAGTCTCCCAACATGAAAAGGTTCCCCACCCCTGTACTAAGGAGAGACAAAACTAAGGTAAATAGAGGCAGAGAAGATGAAGACCAAATAAGCAGGGCTGTGAATAAGCAGTGTGTGACAAGACTACCCTCACTGGACTGGAACATTCCATATCCTTTTTTTTTTCTTTTGAGATAGGGTCTCACTCTGTTGCCCAGGCTAGAGTACGGTGGCATCACCATAGCTCACTGCAAACTCAAACTCCTGGGCTCTAGCGATCCTCCTGCCTCAGCCTCCCAAGTAGCTGAGAATACAGGTACATGCCACCACGCCTAGATAATTTTATTTTATTTTTAAAAAAGAGGAGGTCTTACTAAGTTGTCCAGGCTGGTCTCAAATTCCCAGCCTCAAGCAATCCTCCCCACTCAGCCTTCCGAAGTTCTATGATTACAGGTGTGAGCCACTACGCCCAGCGCAGCCCATTCTATGTTCGTTAGTATATTGGACATAGTATATTGAGTATAATTAGGACAGGTTTGGAAGACATTAAAAGAATAGAAGCAGCATTTTAAAGATTAATCCAAAAACAATGAGTAAACTGTGTTGGAATGGAAAGAAACTCAGGAAGCCACATTAACTATCCAATAAAAAACAAGAGTTTACAATATTCATATTGACTAAATGGCCATAGGCATCAAAAGGATTGACAAATTAGAATACAGAGATCAAGTTTATTTGATCTCCCTTAGCATCAGAAAAAGATGAAAACGATTCAGTTTTCTTGGGTTAGGTAGTTGGCTGTTTCTAAATGTTTTCTAAGTTTTGACAAAACAAAGCTTGCTTCGTACATATTTATCCTGTTTCTCTTTGTTGCTAATTCTCTTCCTGATATTTAGACTTACCATTATGAAAGATACACTGTAAATTGTCCAGGATAAGTTAGATATCTTCAAAGATAAGAAACAACTGAAAATTGGTTTTGTCTACAAGCCACAAAATGTGCGGGGTATCTAGTAGGTTATTAAGGATGAAATGTCCGATTTCCTTAAGTACTAGTCTGACAGTTGATATCTCTGACATTTCTCTTTCACACTTCTCGTTTTATATTTATTGTGAAGGTACATCCTCAGTCTTTCAAATGCACAGTTTGGCTTGTGATTATCTTTCAAATTTTTTTTTAGAGCAATTTTTGTGAAACCATGGATAAAACAAATATTCGTGTTATTTCGAACATGAGTTCCGTTGTGGAACTGATGCAGCACAGACAGCTCAAAATATCAACGAAGTGTTTGGGAAGGATCTGGCTAACGAACGCACAACATGGCGATGGTTTGAGAAGTTCCATTCTGGTGATTTTAATCTTGAAAATGAGCTACATGGGAGACCTGAGACCAAGGTGGATAATCATGAGCTGAAAGCTGTAGTGGAAGTGAATCCATCTCAACCTACAAGTGAATTAACAGCATGGATTGACATTACTATTCCAACAGTATTGGACCATTTAAGACAAATTGGCAAGGTAAAGAAGCTGGATAGATGGGTACCACATGAATTAAATGAAAGTCAGAAGAGAAATCATCTGGAAGCTTGCCTTTCTTTGCTGTCAAGACATAAAGGCGAACCATTTCTACACCATAATTATTATGTGTGATGAAAAATGGATTCTTTTTGACAATCACAAGTGTTTGGCACAACGGATGCATAAAGACGAACTGCCCAAACACAGCTGAAAACCAAATATTCATCCAAAAAAGCTAATGGTATCTGTTTGGTGGTCTAGTGCTGGTATTATCCACTACAGCTTTATGAAACACGGTCAGTCAATTACAGTGGATGTCTACTGCAACCAACTGGAGGAAATGATGAGGATGCTTGCAATTAAGCAGCTGTGATTGGTCAGTAAAGACAGGCCAATTGTCTTGCAAAACAATGCTGGGCCACATGTTGCACAAACAATGCTGTTCAAACTACAGAGGCTAGACTTGGAGGCTTTCTGTCATCCACCATATTCATCAGACCTTGCACCAACTGACTACCACTTCCTCCAGGCTTTGGGCCACTTCTTCCAAGGAAAAATATTCAATTTCTCAACAAGCTGTGGAAAACGTCTTTTGTGATTTCACTGCCACTCGCTCTCCAGGCTTCTTCGCTGCTGACATAAACAAGCTACCATTAAGACAGCAAAACTGTGTTGATACTTCAGGTGAATACTTTGATTAATTCTACTGCTTCTTCTTTGACATATAATAAACTACATTTTTGATTCGAAATCAGACATTCCATATTTAATGACCTAACACAAATGCCCAGGTTTTAAGATTAAAGTAGTTTTACACGGTTCTCTGGCACTCTTTCAAAAGATGGATTACATCAAAACAAATACAAGTACATACAAGTTTTACTTAGACTGTGCAAAACTGATTTCTGATATTGGATGTTCATCTTTGGGGGGAGGGGAGGCGATTATGGTGACTGAAGCTAGAGGCCAATAGTCCTATCAGAATTAATGGGCTATTTAAAAAAAAGTACAAAAACCAAAATTGGGCATAAATTTGAAAGAATAAGAGATGCAGAGTAAATTCTCAAAATCAGAACAGAACTCCTAAAAAGACAGATTAAGGAAACACACAATAGTTCCTACTAAAAACAATGTATTAATACAAGTCTCAATTACACTGAAAAGACATTATATACATTTATGTTTTTCAATGCTTTATAATACTTGGGAAGATGCAGACCTTCTTTTTAGTAAATAATCAAACTCTGACACAAAAAGAGTAAAAACAGATCACTTCTGCTTGCTATGATATATCACCCTTGAGGAACCAACAATGTCAAGAGTGAGAAACTTAAAAAAAAAAAAACACACACATTTTAATCAAAGTGGTGCCTTGCAGTTCAGAACCAGCAATTGAATAAAATTAACAATATCTATTAGAGTGGTTTAAATAAAGTAAAAGAAAGTAAAGTGATAATTCACCATAACATTAAATAAAAACGGATAC
>NW_012135858.1:5816547-5818875 GCF_000956105.1 Propithecus coquereli
TAAACTAAATAACAAGACATCCATGATATGTTTCTTCAAAAAGACTTCAAAGAAAAGAACAAAATTCTTTAAAAGTAACAGACACAGACATACTGATATACAGGCAGAGGAAATGCAATATGAAAGTGTCAGAATCAAGAGATTTCATCTTTAAAGGTAACTGTTCTCACTCTCTTAAGGGATGACTTGACATCTGGTTGGGCAGAAATATACTTCAAATTGGTATTAATTTGGTTGGTAGCACAGAATAAAGCATTGATTTTCACACCAACTACCAAAGAACCTCATTTTTCTAAAATCAACAGTATATACAGAATAACAGGAATCAAGAAATGAGCAAATCACAAAACTCCAGATTTATCTTTCAATTCAATAGCGCCTGGGACCACATTTAAGACTGCTTTGCTAGGATAGGTCACAAAAGCCTGATCAATTTCTAGACTTCAACCTCACCTTTTTAATAATTAAAAGGGGGGAAAGGGTAATGGTTGTAAGAAAAGATTTGCTTTCTTCTAATTTTAACCAATATAAGTAGGCTTCTTATAATATCATGAGGGAGAGATTTCCATTAGATAAAGAACAGGTGAAACAGGAGCCCAGTGTTTTCCCCTTCCGAATGAGAAAATCCTACCCTTCTAACCCTTCCATTCCTGGCAGGACACTTGGAAGTCTATTTGGTGACATGCAACAGGAAATCTTAGAGGACACTACGTCTTTCAGACAGGTACAGTATCTTCTGCATTCAGCTAATATACAGTGAAATATATACTGTTGCCATACTATGTACCAGGCAGTCTGACATCTAGGTATTAAGCAGAAATAGTGAAAAAGAAGGTAATTCCAAAGTTTGAGAAATCTCTAACTTCAACCTGAGAAGAGAGAAAAAATGGGAGGATTAATTTTCAAAATAAGACACAAAGTAGAAAGTAAGAGAGAAACTCACAAATCTTTAGATACTTCTGAACCTCAATTAAGGCCTTTTTAATTTCTCATCTAACGTAAGTAAAAAGGCAGGAATGATAAATAACCAGAAGATCACAAAGATCAGGGAATTTCAAGTATGCTTCTTTATCACGATGAACTTTATATTTTTTTTTAAATCATGTTAGTGCCTCTAGAAAAAAACAGCCTTTTGTCTTAAGACCAAATTTATAAAATAAAAAGACGAATAAAGAAATATAAAAAACGAGTGAGGTATCCTCAGTTAGCATAAAAAAATACATACTAGTCATCACTGCTTGATAATACAGAGCAGCAGCCATAACAACTCTTTGTTGGAAGGTAGTAAGGATACCTTAGAAAGTAAATAAACCCTCTATAAAGGAATTCAACCAGCCACAAAGAAACCAACCATTCATACTAGCACTCTTAATCAGTAAAAAATGAAATCATGTTACCTCACTTGTCAAATGAAAATGTATACATAATTGAAACAAAAAAAAGAACAACATCAGGTCACATATTTAAGTCATAAGCAATAGAATTAGAAAATCTAAGCTAGTTTTTTAAAGAAGGTGAGTGTCATAGGAGTAGGAAAGCTATTACTGCAGGTCACCAATATCTTTCTCTGGACTACAGCAACAGCCTCCTTAACTGGTTTGCCAGCTTCCACTTTATCCCATCCAATTAGTTCTTCATTCAGAAGTCAGACAAATCCTTTACTAAAGCAAACAAAATCAAGTGCTACTCCAACTTAAACCCATTTCATGGCTTCCCACTGCCCTTGGCCTCAAAATCAAAATCTTTAACAAATCTTATAAGGCCTTCCACAATTTGGCTTTTCTTCAGCCTCAACTTAACATCAGACAAGTGAACTTCTTTCTTTGAACATCGAACTATCTCAGGCCTCGATAAATTCATTCTACCACTCTCGCCATCCCTAACCTCCTATTAATAGGTGAGATAATGGAGTGGAATAAAACACTGACAAAATGCTTGGCATTTAGTTATGGTTTGAATGTTTGTTTTCTCCAAAACCCATGCTGAAATTTAACTGCTAATGTAATGGTATTGAGAGGTGGGGCCTAATGGGAGGTGTTTAGGTCATGGATTAATGCTGTCATAAAAAAAGATTTCAGGAATGGGCTCTCTCTCTGGCCCTTCTGCCTTCTGCCATGTGGGTATGTAGCAAGAAGACCCACACAAGATGCTTTTTGCCTTGGTCTTGGAATTTCCAGCCTCCAGAACTATAAGAGAATAAATTTCTGTTCTGTATTAACTACCTAGGCTCAGGTATTCTGTTATAGCAGCACAAAATGGACTAAGACAAAAATAAAGATACTAGTTAATGCAATCAAAAAATGTAAAATATCATCTCTAATTTGCAAA
>NW_012135858.1:5819775-5869451 GCF_000956105.1 Propithecus coquereli
GATTCTCTGTATCAATAGTTAAGAAATGAGTAAAAAAAAACAGCATGATAAATTTAACACTACCAGTTGTAATCAAGGATCAAAGTTATAGCAGAACACAGACAAGACACAGGAACAGAACACAGACAACATAGTCTAGACTAGCCCCCTTCAGAAAGCTTTCATATAAACATCAGTATAGCATATCACTCATATTTAGCCTACAAATTTTATTAAGTTCACAAAGATAACCTTCATTTGAAATGTCATGTTTACTTCGCTCATAATCAATAATTGATAAGTTTGACTGTGTGAACAAATAAACTATTTTCTAACATGCAACCACTTATAAGATATTAATAAAATGAGAAAAACTCCTATTTACTAAGCTAAGACTAAGAGGAACCTTTTATATTCTGGAGTATGACAGATTACCTTGGAAAAGTTGAACTAAAGAACATTAAATAAAGTTAAACTCTTTACTTTTAAATCCAGTAGTGGAAGAGAGTTAAATTAACAAAGTTACATATCCTTATGTTCTTTGTGAATCTGCATGTCATCCTTGCCCAGAGGCCATGCTAATGTTTTCTATACAGTTCCAATTTTAGTATATATGTTGCCAAAGCCAGCACCTTGTTTATGTTCTACTAAAATAAATGTCATGAAAAGAACTGTGACTTTTGTTAGCCTACCTTGAATGCCATTCCACCATTTCTTCTATGTCCTCCTACACAGAAATGTTTATATCCATCATTCTCTTAAAAAACAAAGATCCATAGAACCGTAACAATTATTGGGGCTGTTCCCAGTCTTCTATTTGTGAGATTTAAACATGAGGCAAAAAATTCTTACTAGTGTAGGCCACTGAAAGATACTAAAAAAAATCAAAGAGTTTAAATAATAAGGCACTTTCCTCCATGTTAAAAGCTACTTCTGGAATACCAGAAACTAAGTAAGGCTACAGCTGGCCAATTTTTAGGTTCAGGTCTATTCAGTGCATGGAAGCCTGGGATCAAGATGTGTATGGAAGAAAGTAAAAGAATTTAGAGACACAGCAGCTTTAATAATAATGCTACCACTATTGACCTTTTTCATACTCAGTGATGCATTTAACTGCACTGAGGAGATGGGGAAAGAACAGGAGGAAAGGATAGGAGGATGGAGACAAGATATAGTTGAAAAGACATGGGAAACAATGACGTCCATCAGAGTTGTTCTCAGTTAAGCAGCTGGCTTGCAGATGAGTCGGGGGTCAATAATTCTAATCCCTGGCCTTTCACTAAATTTGAAGGTCAATTCCTGGTGGAATTCACACACATACTCTTCCCGCTTATAACTTATACCTACCTGTTCCAACTTCCAATTAAAACGAATTTTGCTTTTTAAAACAAATTAAAAAGAGGGAACAGCTGCAGTAAAATTAGAGCCTAAGAGGAACTTACATATCTAGAGGTATTAAAAGCCTCATAAATTTGATATAGAGAATGACAGTGATAGGCTGATGAGAATTATATCTCTAGGTATCACACAGTCCAAGATTTCATCCTTTAATATTAGCATTTTTAAAATATAAGTAAGCAACTTATGGTAAATACCTCACACTTGAAGAGAGGTTTTGGTGTAAATACCTAAGAGAAAAGGCAGAACCACTGTTATAAATAAAAAGAATGGGTTTTATCAAACCAAATTTTAATTTTTTTGCTTACTTTAGTACCTCAGTATTTAAAATTTTCTTTTATAAGCTCCTGCATTCATTTTATACTGTATAATAAAAAGGGAAAGCAAAAGTCAGAGAGAGAGACCAAAAAAAACGAGATAAATTAAAAGAAGAACAGAAATAATAGTGAGTAGATTGTTTAAATGAGAAACAGGAAAAAGGACCAAAAACTGAGGATCATCCACGGGAGTGAAGGCAAGGCCAGTATTAATCAATCCTTTTAAGAGGCAAATACTAGTACTGTAGAAGATGTCTGCAAAAGCACAGTACTAGGCACACAATAAAGCTTGATAGTTTTTCTTAACAGAAGTACACTCACTGCCTGTCTATTCTATTTCTGCTTCCCTATTTATTTTGCCACATAATCTTAACAGTTTTTCTCTAATGGCTGGTAATGTTTCTGGATTCCTGAAATTAACCTAAAAGGGAAGGCTGAGAAATATAAACTCCTTTGACAGCCAGCCATATCCTGTGATTTTTCCTTTTTTATAAAAATGTTTTCTGTAATACTAAACAGTTGTAACCTGCAGGTGGTGGGTCTGTCCCTTTGTTTGGCATCAGTATTAATATCATCCTGAGTTCCTATGGAAAATATACACAAACATACATGAAGTTCTGATGTGCAACAATTATACATTCATTTTCAAGCTGGAAGCATACTACTCCTAATTTATGTTATATAGCCAGTGCTTATAATTTATGCTTCTGGAGACAGTAAGAAACAGAGAGCAATTATTTCTCAATGTGCAAAACCTCCAACAAAAATCACCAAAATGCTGGTTTCCAGGCCTGTTCCAGGCCCACTAAATCAAATTCTCTAAAAGTGTCATGTTTGGGCTTTTGCATTTTTAATAAGCCACTTTTTTTTTTTATTTCCAAAGGGAAATAAAAAGAGATTCTATTAAGTTATGTGTACAGATTAAATAAAAATGTTTTCTAAGGCTGAAACACTGTTAACTAACACTAAGTAGTTACAGTGCTCAATTTAGTTTGCCTCTCTGGAAATGGAGAAAATGGAGGTTTATACTTTATCCCCAGAAAGTATCCTCATGTTGGGGTGGCTTTATGTTCTGGGTTGGTTTTGTTTGTTTGTTGTTGAGGGAAGAAGGGGTTAATTGA
Organism: Propithecus coquereli; assembly: GCF_000956105.1. NCBI lineage: Eukaryota > Metazoa > Chordata > Mammalia > Primates > Indriidae > Propithecus > Propithecus coquereli. The sequence continues at coordinate 5,822,591 of NW_012135858.1, forward strand.
TGGAAAGAGTATTAAAGGTAGACTACATATAATCCTTAAATAGGACAATCTACTTTAAACAATTAAGACAGGCCGGGCGCGGTGGCTCACGCCTGTAAGCCACCTAGCTCTCTGGGAGGCCGAGGCGGGCGGATTGTTTGAGCTCAGGAGTTCGAAACCAGCCTGAGCAAGAGCGAGACCCTGTCTCTACTAAAAATTAGAAAGAAATTAATCGGACAACTAAAAATATATATAGAAAAAATTAGCCGGGCATGGTGGCACATGCCTGTAGTCCCAGCTACTCGGGAGGCTGAGGCAGGAGGATGGCTTGAGCCCAGGAGTTTGAGGTTGCTGTGAGCTAAGCTGACGCCATGGCACTCTAGCCCGGGCAACACAGTGAGACTCTGTCTCAAAAAAAAAAAAAAAAAAAAAAACACAAAAAACAATTAAGAGTCACAGAGATTGTGAAAAAAAATATTTAAAATACTGACACATCCCGTACTACTAAATTTAAAAATTAGAACAGATAATAGTCTTTCTTTCAAATTATATATTCATCTGGTTTGAACATCTATAATCCTTAGCCTCTATGCAACTGATAGAAGCAAAAATTTAAGTGGGGATGAGGGAGATAAAAATAAGCTCATAATTTTGTGAGTAGGAAATCTGGCATCAAACACTACTTAATGGGCCAGATGCGGTGGCTCACGCCTGTAGTCGCAGCACTTTGGGAGGCCCAGGTGGGAGAATGACTTGAGGCCAGTTCAAGACCTCTTCTCTCCAAAAACCAAATTTTTTTATAATTAGCCAGGCATGCTAGCACCCACCTGCAGTCCCAGCTACTGTGGAGGCTGAGGCAAGAGGATCATGACTTGAGCCCAGAAGTTTGAGGTTATAATGAGCTATAATCATGCCATTGCACTCCAGCCCGAGTGACAGAGCAAGACTCTGTCTCTAAAAAACAAACAAACAAAAAACACTACTTAATGAGAACTGTGATCCACCAAGATTCACTTAGTAGAGAAATCATTATAGAAAAGAGTCAATGCCCTTTAGATATCACAATCTACAGGAGTCCAGAATTTAAATATCTTTTCACTTAAACCTATTTTTACAAACTTAAAACATCTTATTTGATCCTCACAACAATCCTACAGGGTAAACAGGAATAGGTGTCATTATTCCTATCCAACTCCTACTCTAGACCTTTAATATTACGAGTAAATTCATACTTTAACCAAACCAGATCTTAGAATCACTCTTTCTAGTGGTTCTCCAACTGGATGTGATGTGCAAAAGCTATACTTACGTGCAAAAAGCAAACTTCTTGGGTCTACCCTCAGAGATCGATTCAGTAGGTCTAAGGTAGAGCCCAAAAATATGCATTTGTATCCAGCATCCAAAGTAATTCTAATCCTTGGAGGTCTTCATACCACAGTTTGAGAAACACTCAATTTAATCCCAGCCGAGTCCCAAGGAAACAAAGTGATTAGGTCATTATATGGTGGAGCTGGGACTCAATCCCAGACTTCTGTTCTCATTTTCACTACCAACACCAATCACAAAACAAGGCTTAGAAAGTTCTTTTTTCACTTAATAGGAATTATGTGTAAAGAAATTTCCATCAACTTTACTAATCAAGAGGCTTCACTAAGCTAAAATCTGAAAACTGATTTAAGGGGTAATAGCTTAGAAGATGTGGTATGAACATGTGTTCCAAGAAAACATGATGACAACTCCTTTTTCCCTCTGGATGTCCCAACTAAGAGGAATAACAGGAAGATGTGTCATACTAGTCAAGGTCACTACATGCATAATCTAATCTAATCCATATAATTCTATGAAGTAGATACTATTTCTGCCCATTTTGTGGATGAAGAACTTGAGGCTTGGATGGTTGTAATTTACCAAGGAATACAAAGTTAAGTGGTCAGGTCAAGACTGGACTAAAGTTAAAAGAATGAGCTCTTAACCACACTATGTACTGTGGCCAAGGTCCCTATCACTAGGTCCTCTTAGTCACTGTCTAAGCAATAAATTCTGATATAGTATTCTGCATAATCTTTCATTCACTCTTAAGTCACCAAGAACTTTGTCCAGTTCTCCATAAAAATCAATCATTTACCTCAGGCTCTTCCTCTCTACTATATTAGCATAAATTATCCTCTGCACCTCCTTGCTATCCACATTATTCCTCTGCGATCAATATTATCTGCTGATCTCAATGGCTTCTCTTGGGTGCCATTATGAATAACTACCTCTCTCCTCCAAACTATGTAATGACGTAGCCTAGGCTAAAAAGCCCTTGGTTGAGAAAGATGTTTTTCTAAAATGATAATCACTTCTGTGTTCTTCTAGAATATTGGTCATTAGCAAGTTCTGCCATTTCCTATTTTCATCTTGTGAATCTCTGCTGTTCTCATCTTCTAAATGGTTTCACCATCATCTACCAAAGCTCTGTTTCACACCAGTTTCTGACTCTCTCCCAAAACTACATACACACTATTTTGTATAGAATTTCCTTCACAAGGTCTATCTTAGAGATTCATATTTGCTCCTCTTGTGCTTTCCCCACTTTGCTGGCATCGTCAAAATTTCACCAAATGCTCTAGATTTCAGCTGTCCAATACAGTAGCCAGTAGCCATGTGTGGTTACTGAGGCCTAGAAATATGGCTAATCTGAATTTAGATGTGCCGTAAATGTAAAATATAACTGGATTACAAAGACTTAGTACCAAAAAAAACCTCATTAATAATTGTCATATTGATAAATAATTTTCATATTGATTACATGTTGAAATGAAAGTTTGAATATACTATGTTAAATAAATTACTAAAATTAATTTCACTTTTTTAAAAAAGTTTTAATGTGGCTACTAAATTTTAGAAAATCTAAAATTTCATATTATGGTTTTTATTTGTGGCTTGCATTACATTTCTTTTGCAGCACTGCTCTAGACACTCCATAGTCCTCTAAGTTTGACAGGTCCCATGGCCTCATTACAACACACGCCATATGAGGCCTACTGTATCTGTTCAATCATCTCCTCAAAGGTATATCACTTAGTTCATCCAATAAAAAAATCCAAAACAATGTTTCATCACAAATAATATATGTGTGCATTTCAAGGAGCATCATAAGCTACCATGAATGTCTTAAAACTACAAGTCACCTGTCAAATAAATGGGCTGTTCCAAGGCACATAAACCACCTTGCCTATCCTAGAAATAGTCCTACTCTGTACTTGGAAATTATTCTCTGAAACTCTTCTTATTGCTTTCTCTCCTGTGTATTTAAAAGGTACCTCCAAGAAAGTAAAGTAATTTTCCTTCTAACAAAGGAAAATCCTAGAAACTACAGAAAGTCGAGTATAACTTCTATTGCTAAACTATCTATATAAAACCAAATGCGTATAAGATGCTGGGAGTTAGAAGATAAGTTATTAAGGAAAAATATCATTATAATTTTCAGAAAGGATGCATTTAAGCATCTACTACAAACCTTGCTCAACCAGACAACCTGGGGACCATCAACTTAGAAGTCATGGTCATATAATAACACTTAATGTCAAAGAAAGAGGTCAAACCAATACTACTTTAATTGTGTGAGGCAAGGAATGTGTCAATGACAACTTTCTTGAATTTGCAGAAGGGGCAGAGATAAACCAAAACATCAGATAAAAAACCATGGTAGTCTGTTGTTGTCAGACTGGAAAAGGAGCAAGAGCAAGCAGGAGGGAAGGAGAGGGAGAGGTGTCTGTTGAGAAATACTCTGAAAATATCAAGTACAACACAATGCAAACTATCAATGCTTTAAATCAACTACACAATATGTTGAATATGCACAAAATCAACTTTCCATAATAAGCTTTTTACATCAAAGCATGGTTTACTTTTAACTGGGCTTTACATAACATGTTTAATGTGGAAAAAGTAATGTATGACTTCTTTTTAGTGGATGCAAAACTGGTAGGTGGAACATATTTAAGAAGTTAGGTATCAATCATTAAAATTTTACTGTGCTGGAATAAACACATATCAAACCATGGGCTCCAAGTTTTCAATGCTAATTCAGAAGAGGAAATGGGAAGTGTGTTATCAAGTTTGCCACTATGTTGGGTGAAATAATTTGCATCAGAGAGTAAGCAACCCCAACCATCACAAATAAGAGTCCCTAATACGTAAGGCACTCGACAAATTGTTTGTCTTCTACTCATGCCAAAGACCAATGAACAAACAAAATCAAGTCATAAGGAATGCAAATGGGACAAAGAAATAAGAGAATGAGCAGAAAAATTAATAAGATGTCAATTTAAAGAAGAGCGAGAAGATGACATTTAAGCAGCTCTTTGGGTGACCCCAAAAAGCAGGAGGCAAGTTCGTCTTTAAAATGAAATCTTAACAGATGGCTTAAGGAGGGGACTTAGTACTTGGAATATTTATATAATGAGTTTTTCAATATATATCTGCTCAATTCCATTGAAACTAAAAAGGCAATACAAGGCATAAAAGCAGCTACATTTTTGCTTGCTAGGACTTACAGCAAACAGCATGGTTTTTTACTTTGTTATTGTTCACAAAATATTGACGTATCAGATGTAAAAAATGTATTTATAAATAGATACATGATATATACATAAATGCAGAGGCACTTAGGCTAGATATTCTATAAATTTTCTTATTTGAGTAAAGTCCTGACCTGACCTAAAAAGCAGAGCAAATTAAATTATTTCTTGATGTCCCTTCAGGTCCTTAGAATTTAAGTATCAAAACACAAAGAAAATGATCAGCAGGAGGTAAGTGCAGAAGAAAGCTTATTTAATAAGTAATTTAATTAGTATTAATATATTAACTCATTGGCATTTACTCAACATTGTCAAAAGGAAGGAAAAAAAAATTTCTTCCTAACAAATGTTTAACATCAAAAAAAGAAAAAACCCAACAAGTATTAGAACCAGAGGACTTTTGACACAGGAGGGTAGGCACCTTTCTACACATGAGTTTTGGGCATAGGAGAGAAGACTGAGCTTCAGACAATAACCATATCTAAATGCTCAGAGTATGCAAAACATTATGGAAACACACCAAAAGAAAAAGTTGAGTCTTTTTATGCCCTTGGGGAATCTGCAATCCATTTTGAATATCAAACATATCAAAAATTTTAAAATTATTGAAAACAATTTGTGTGCTTATTGGCAAAGTATATGAGGAATGTGAAGAAAGACTAGAAAGGATAAAAAGGATTAATTGGAAAAGGCTTCACAGAAGAAGCAGTATATGAAAAAGATTCTAGCTATATTTGGAAAGTATAAAAAGAAGTATATAAAGAAGGAAGAGGGTACTCAGAGAAAAGAATGGCACATATGCAGAAAGCAGTCTGTACTGAGAAGTAATGAAAAAGGAAACTCATTAAAAGGGAAGAAGGAAAAAACGGGGTCGTCTTCACGATACAGTCACTGGATTAAACAAGAGAATGAAATGAGATACGTCAGGGTAAACAGTTCTTGCAACTAAAAGACTTGTGACAATTTATCTATGGTATTCAGAGTCACTGCATAGTGACTTTATAGATGAGCAGGCCTGAAGGTATAAGGGTTAAAGCATAAATCTCCAATATTTAGTGTCAACTCCATCATGGGCAGCCCATAGGGTACTAGAGAGGCCAAAGAATAGTATACAATATGACATCTATTCCCAAGACTCAAAAGCCTTAACAAGAAAAATCAGAAGTGGTATGGTAAATTTAGCATTCTGGCAAGGTATACTTTATCCAAAGACTAATTCAAAAAAGGGCAGATATGTATAGTTATTTGAGATGAAAAGTAACAAGATGACCAAGTAGAATATTAAAGGGAAGAAGAAATAAGCCAATATTTAATTTGATGTTATGCTATGTGAGAGTACCACACAACTACTGGGCATTTCTGAATACTGAAGGTTTTTTTACACTTCAGACATTTTTTGCTTTAGAGAGAACACACTCATATTTATACCCTCTCACACCGATACATACCCTCTTCTCACATACTTCACACACACCCCCACATCTTCCTCTTACATACCCCTCACACCTTCACATGTCCCACATAACTTTCATCCCCTCCTCTCACACTTCCCCATAAACAACCACATCCCCACACACTCTCTCTCTGTGGGTTTGTGCACCCACAAACACCCTACCAACTCTTTATATTCAATGCCCTACATAATTAATCTGGCAATAATTTACCCTATCAACCTTATCTTCCAAGCCAGTTCTAATCCCTACACTGCAAATATGCCATTCTCATTGTCCCAACCTATCTTAGTTCATGCTCCTATCCTCGCCTCCCTGCCCCCAACCTCTCACTCCCCACCACAACCACTTTCCCAGCCATCTAAATTTTAACTCATCATTCATGGTTCACTAAAGTCCCATTTCCTTCATGAAGCTTTCCAGGCTACTTTGCCTCTTGATTTTTCTTTGTCCTGGATTTCTTAGTTACTCAGCTGGTATTCAGCTGGTTTCTCATGCAATTTAGCATTTAAATATAAACTATATTGTAACATTTACTGTTGATTTATATATAGAACTCTCTCTTCAACTAGAGCATAAGCACAGGCCACAGCTTTCTGTTTTCTCTACAGCAACACAATAAAAGACACATCCCTTTTGAATGGCTGTTACCCTATAAGCTATTCCCCTCTTTAACCTAATCTTGTCTAATAGTTCCCCAAACATATTCAATCCCTGGATTTCTCTCCACAGCTTCACAATATCACATTTAAACACACCCACACACAACTAAGAGGGTCTTGCAATCATAAATTGGATATTGGCTTAAGGGAATAAGCAAAAGGCAAGGAAGAACAGTCAATCTCCCTTATGAATAATGCAAAATCGATTTTAACATTTTTACAAATACCTGGAAAAGCATATATATATCAAAACCTTCAGATTTACAGATTTCAACAAGCAATTCTGAGCAGCAAGTTACCAAGCCAAAAGGGAGCAAATTTAGAAAGCTCTCTAAGGGATATAAAAATAGGTGAATATTAGAATATTTTCTATTGTTAAAGGAAAAATAATGCAAAATGCTATATTAAATGATTAGCTCTGAGGAAAAAAACTCTAGAAAATCATCAAGGACTGTTTTTAAAGATATGAAAAAGACAAAAGGCACGTATATATCCAAAAAGGGCAACATGTGATGATCTTTAGGAAGGGAACTAAACAAAAAACAAAAACAAGAAACAGGAATTACTAAAACCTTGCACAAAAAAAAGCAAGTTATCCACATTTGATACTTCCAGAAAATACGGAGCATTTCCTCAAAATTCAAAAGTTGGTGTTACTTTCCAGTTTAACAATCCACAAGGGCTGCCCATTGCTACAGGGGGAAAAAGGAAAAAAAAAAAACTTAAAACGCGGCCTCCAAGACTCCATTTCACCTGTACCCAAACTTACTTTTCTAACCTTATATGCCATTACATTTTCTACCTCTTCTCCCCAGTCTACAAGGAGTATCCAGCATATCTATAAATATTATCATACTTATTGCCTCAATGCTCTTGCATATGCTAGCCACTCTGCATAGAATCATCTTCCCCATAAAAGGCAACTTGGTGAAATCCTACCATTCTTCCCATGTCCAGTCAAATCTCACTATCTCCATGTACTACTCTCTTCACACCTTAATGAACATGAACCACTTTTAGAGCCTCAGTCTAAATCATTCCCTTACCCACACTACTTTGAGGGAATAGTAATGGATTTTGTTATTAACTCTCCTGTTTTCACAGTCACTTCTCTCTCTCTGGATTTAATGTTTGATACCATTTTGTTGGCCATGACATTGGCACCCCTGGGCAAACTCTGCCTGAGGTTATGTGTCCTCAAGCCTTGGGGAACTTGTCCTTACTAAGCTGGGAGCACACTCACCAGGCTTGGCAGAGACAACATAAAATACTCCTCCCACTTTATTTATCTGGTGAACTCCTAATCATCCTTCAAGATCACCTTAAGCATCACTGCAGAAAATCTTACTTCCAAAGTGAACTAGGCCACATTTTTCTTCAAGCCCAGGGCACTCTAATACAGACATGGTATGGTGCATAATTGCTAGTTTACTAATCATTCTCCTCCAACTAGGCTGTGAATCCTCTAGGGTAAAGACTTGTGTCTTATCCATCTCCATAGTCGCAGTCCTGACATATACTTAATGTTTGCTGGATGACTAATAAATAAGTCTGGAGCCCAAGAGGGAGATCAGAGTCAGCACTGTAACTCTGGACATCTACATTTAGTTAAAAACTAAAGGTGAGACGTGATTACTTAAGCAGGGAAGGGTATATAAAATTCCATAAGGATTAAATTATTGAGGAACAGCAACACAAAAACAATGGACAGAATGAATATTGAGGTGGTGAGGGGCTGTAGTCAGAAGAACTGGGAGAGTAAAGAGACAAAAGAATTTCAAGAAGGAACAGACAGAAAATAGCATCAAACATATAGAAAAGTCAAGTTGTAACCAAATATAGTTAATGAGAGTCCTTTAGGCAATTACAAAATCATTAATCTTGGAGAGAATTAGGTCACTTACTCAAGGTTAACAGTGGGTTGAATAGAGAACAAACAGTATAGATGTGGACCCATTTCAAGAAGTTGGAGAGTGAGAGAATAAAAGGAGACTCTTTCACATTAATTTATTCAACAAATATTTGTTGAGCACTGGACACCTGGATTGCAGTGATAAACATGAGGACCATAATCCTGATCCTCATAGTGCTTTTATTTTAGCAACAATAAATTAAGGAAGAAACAAGGCCCAGAAGGACTCAAAAAGACTATATCAAGTAGAATCTGAAATGCATCTCTCACCTACTGAAGTTCTAGAAGATAACCAAAGCCTCCAAAAAAAGAAATGACACTTGGTGCCAGACATCATTAATTTTAGTAGTCAATGTGCCAAATGTTTTTATATTGCATTTTCAGTTTTATAATGTATATTATGTTTAGATGTAAGGTTTATCATTCCAAAGTGATTAGTTTCTTAGACAACTAAAGATTCTATATTCCTTTGTAAGCTCTATGAGTACCTGACACACTGAGAAGCACACAGTAGGTACCACTTAAATGTTGGTTGATTTCAGCAACTAAATGGATTATTGTTTAATTATAATGGAAATTATAACTAACTGGATTAGAATATGACAATAATAGTTTTTCTATAAACCCAGTCACTTAAATTCAAATCATGGATTCATTACTTGTTTCCACTACTTATTTGCCACCTTTTCTTCATATTCCCTAGTCTAAAAAACACAGAAATAAGGGATTTTCTTTTCTTCCTATTCTCTTCATCATATTTCAGTTTCTGCAAGCTAACCAATACTTTAAAAGTTATAGTAACAGAAAATTGAGGTCATTGGATTTGGAAAAACAAAGTGTGTGTTATATCTTTTTATCAATCTGTCTTGATATGAACATGGGGAAAGGAACCACAAATTCTAATGCCAGAACCATTCATAATTATCTAACATGTTCTTCCTTGCCACCCAGCATAGGTAACAGGCACCAAGTAAACAATTAATGACCACTATCATTAAATTATTTTCTAAATATGAGTCAAAAGAACATACATTTGTTTCCTCTACATGAGCAAATTTCAATTAATTCAATTTCTCTGAATCAAGGTATAATCATTTTAAGAAGATGCATTTACTTTGAATATTTGATTCACTAATTACTCAAGTGGTGATCACAGCAAATGAATCCTGACCTAGTTCTGATTGTGGCTATTATATAACCAAATGGAACAACTTCTGTTGCTCAGTCTTTAAACAGCTGGGGACAAACAATTACAACTGACTCTTGAACAACATGCATTTGAACTGCAGCAGTCCACTACTAGTATGTGGATTTTCTTCCATCTGAGACAGCAAAACCAACTCCTCCCCCTCCTCCTCCTCAGCCCACTCAGTGTGAAAACACTGAGGATGAAGACCTTTATGATGATCCACCTCCGCTTAATGAACAGTAAATATACTTTCTCTTCCTTATGATTTTCTTAATATTTTCTTCTCTGGCTTTCTTATTGTAAGAAGACAGTATGCAATGCATATAACATACAAAATATGTGTTAATTGACTCTGTTATTGGTAAGGCTTCTACTCAACAGTAAGCTATTAGTAATTAAGTTTTGGTAGAGTCAAAAGTTATTCTGGGATTTTCGAGTGTGGGTGTGGGGGTCAGCACCCCTCTTCCCCATGTTGTTCGAAGGTCAACTGTACTTTCATTTCAGAGGTAGAGAGAGCTCTACTGTATCAGTCACAGGAACTATAGTAAACTATCAACATCTGAACTAGGTAGCTCAGCATTTTTTACCACAGCATAGGTTTCAAGGGGTGCTAGCAACAGCAACTGCTGTTAGGGTGGGGCTAGGGGTAGAGAACCTTGGGAGAATGGGTTCAAAGAAAGTCACACTGCCCTGGAATTAGTAATTCATATTTTAATATATGTTTTAGAATATTTGATTCTATAGAAAGATTTAAGCCCTGCAGACCCTGACTCTGCTAATTCTTAGTTACATAGCCTCAGGCAAGTTACTGAGTCTCAGTTTCCTCATATATAAAATGGGAATAATATTTATTTTGTAGGGCAAGTCATGAGTGGTGGTTGTTAATGGTAGTTTTAACAAATGGTAATCATTAGTAATATTATTGTTATACATAACAGTTAGGCTGTGACTTAACTGGCCAGTTACAATTGTAATAATGTAATAATGTAAGAATGTAAAGAAATGTAATAATGTAAAATTCTGGCACAGGTGGAATGAGACAGATCTAACAATGGCCCATCAGGAAAACAATTTTAAACATTCTTAATCAAAAGCAAAAGTGATGGAGAAAAACACTTTTGCAGCAATCAAGGGCAGGATTTACCTACAAATTTCCCTCAGGCAACAATTAACACATACAGATTTATGGCTGCCATCAAGCTAGCCAAACAAGATCAAAACAACATCTGCCCTAGAATTAGAGCCGACTTGGTGCTTCCTATTGCTGTATTACTACTTCCCAATCCTCAGGCTCTCAACATAGGTTTCTCAAAGTGTGGTACAAAGACTATCTGCAAAACAACCAACTCTATAAAATACTGCAAACATTTCCCCCACTAAGGGTAGGAAAAGGTGAAGAACGACTCTCTAAAAGCCAGTAAGCATTTTTTACTTCTACAAAAGAACACTAAATTGGAAAGTCAGGGTTGTAGTTCTAAGCTCAACCAATTCGTCACTGTAGGCAAATTATATTATCTCAGGGTTTGAGTTAAAACAAGCAAACAAAACACAGAGACTATTTCAAACAGATTCAAATAGGATCAAACAGAAACAGACATGGAATCACTTAGAAAACTATAAAGCATTAGTAAATGGATGATATTTTCCCAAAAAATGCTGATATTTAGATGCTGAGGAAATAAAACAAGATACATTTTTGGAACTTTCAGTTATTCCCCTAACATACCCACTCCTCTTTATCTCATTTTGGAAAGAAGGTTTTGAGGTGCTCTCACTTGAGAATACAGGTTGAGTATACCTTATCCGAAATGCTTGGGATCAGAAGTGTTTCAGATTTCAGATTTTTTCAGATTTTGGAATATCGGCAGCATACCAGTTAAGTATCCCAAATCTTTTTTTGGTTTTTTTTTTTTGTTTTTTTTTTTTTGAGACTCGGTCTCACTCTGTTGCTCAGGCTAGCGTGCCGTGGCATCAGCCTAGCTCACAGCAACCTCAAACTCCTGTGCTCAAGCAAGCCTCCTGCCTCCCCAGTAGCTGGGACTATGGGCGCACACCACTAGGCCTGGCTAATATTTTCTGTTTTTAGTTGCCTGGCTAATTTTTTTTCTATCCTTTTTTTTTTTAGTAGAGACGGGGTCTCGCTCTTGCTCAGGCTGGTCTCGAACTCCTGACCTCGAGTGATCCTCTCGCCTCAGCCTCCCAGAGTGTTATGATTACAGGCGTGAGCCACTGCGCCCAGCCAGTATCCCAAATCTGAAAATCCAAAATCTGAACGAGCATTTCCTTTGAGTGTCATGTTGTCACTCGAAAAAACTTTCAAATTTTGAAGCATTTCAGATTTTGGGCTTTGGGATGCTCAACCTGTATACTACTAAATGACATATTATTCCACTCTATTTTACAGTTTTCTAAAAAGATCCCCCCCAAAAAAATCTTTATATAAAACAATTACCACTAAATTACATAATTGAAAAATGTTAGTATTCTTCCCTGAACACCAACTGATGTTCTAAAATTAAACCAGAATCAAATAAATATAAATATTATAAATAAAACAAACACTGCATCCTAAACAAAGGATGGCCATCTGCAAAGGTACAGTTTCTCACTAAATATACTAGAATGCCCCCGGTTAGAATGCCCTAGGTATTAGATTCACTACACTGTAACTTGTTCATATTCAATAAATAGTTCAGAGATAGAAATAGTTCAGAGCTAGACACTGGTAGGCAATAACAAGCAGCATCAGCAATTTATATTTACTGAGTTATTTAGAATGCTACAAGTGAGAAATCATTGAAAGCACTTTACAAATATCAACTCACTTATACTTTATAATAACTGTATAAGGTAGGTACCCTTATTATCTCCACTTTCCAGACGAGGACCAGGTAATCTGGCTTCAAAACTCTTAATCTACATTGAACACTAATTTAACACTGAATCTTGAAAGAACTTAGGGTCAGCTGGTAAACAAACACATTAACAAGCAATTATAATACAGGATTAACAAGCAATTATAATACAGGATGGTAAGCAATACTGTAGAGGTAAGTGACAGGGCTAAAAGATATTAAGTCTAAGCCTTTCATATGCTACTACGTAGTTGAAACTCATTCCGTATAAATCAGTAATTCCCACTGCAAAAGGAAGAACCCCAACTTAGCCAGGGAAAGATGAACACATTTTTATAAGGGCCTGTCATCTTTCCATTCAATTAACCAGGTATCTATTCGTCAACTATGGTTTTGTTACTTTTCTAGTGAATAGCCTTCCCATCAATCTTCCCCCCCCTGGACAATTCCAAATCAAATCAGAAATCAGAATCAGCATAAATTAGGTTTTACCATCCTTGCCAACTCAAAATATAAGAGAAACAGAGATGTCTTAAAGACATGATTATTATGATTTTTCCATACTTAAAATGGGTAACTGACTGGACTAAGTGTTGCTAAGATAAACTTCCCCTTAATACAACTTTTAAAAGAACTACTTTCAATTAGCATATCAAAGCTACAAGTCTCCAAAGCCAAGACTTCCACTTGTAACACAATTAATAGCAGGCCCTGTCTTACCTACATCCACTTGTAAATGGCCATCTGGGAACTGCCAACCCATGGGGGGAGCCAAGCGGCCCTGCTACGTGGGTTTCCCTCCTCATTCCCCTTTCAGGTTAAGACATAATTATATTGCTCTTCCTCACCAAACCTCATCCTCAATCCCTTGCTATTTCTAACATGAGTTAAGAGCCCAACTGGTGGTGATGTATAAAGGAGCAGGACTAGAAGTAAGGCTGCTGCGGGCTGGGGATGTGAAGGAGAAATTCCTCCTCTCTTTCACATTGTTGTCATTCTTCATATAGTGTTCACAACCACTTTCTTCACACTTTTCCAGTGGCCCTGTCCTATCACTGAAGCCAATAACTCGTTTCTAGAAATCTGGTGAGCTGTCACCAACTGAGATAATTTTTGTCCTCTGAAACACAAAGGAAATCATACATACCTTCTGTCCCTACAGGGAAAATAACATAGTATAATGGAAGAAGCACATATTCTAAAATAAGGTGAGCTTCTGTTCGAATCTCAGTTGTGAAGCTTATTAGCCATATGACCCTGTTTTCTCATCTGTAAAATAGTTAACTATCTCATATGGGAGCTCAGTACCAGAAACACACTGCAGCAAGCAATCAAAAGGCTTCCTTTATATTTTTCATTTGTCTCTCGGATACGAGAAGGAAAAAAAAAAATCTAAGTATCCCAAACTCTTAGAACACAGCCTTTCAAACTTTTCTAACCACAAACCACAGTAAGAAATACATTTTTCATTGTGACCCAGTAATATATACATATAATCACACACATAACTCAAGTTTCACAAAACTGTCCTTTACTATGTGTGACTCATTTTAATATTTTCTATTTTCTTTCTTTTTTGGTAGTGGTGACCCTCTACATTGATTTCATGACCCTTGAATGTGTTGTGACCTGCAGTTTGAAAAGAAACTACCCTGCACTCTCTCTTTCCACTTTTCTCCTCCTTTGGCCTCCCTTTAATCACATACACAAAGCTCTTTTTAATCTTGTTACCATGTGACCCTACAGAAGTCCCTAGAAGCAGGGTACTTCCTAGGGTGTAAAGCCCAGCAAGTAGGAGAGAGACATCAGGGAAGAAAGTAATTCTGATAGTGCTAACGTAGAGGAGAGTCTGTGTTTCTTCTGGTTCAAGAAGAAACACTAAATCCATTTTCCCTCAAAGACAGTATTATTCCATGAGGTAAAGTTGTACTGATGGAATAAAACACTGGAGATAAAACAGGCTTGTGGATGGGTCTGGGAACTTAATTAACACATATGACAGTGATTCTATAAGAAAATGCTCCTGAGGTTCTAACCAAAGTTTTTTAAATGTAATATATTTCTAAGATGGGGGAGAGATATCACCTATACAATGTTCAAAGAATAGCAAACTACAGCCCACAGGTCAAATCCAGGCTGGGATCTGTTTTTATACAGCCCTGAACAATGGTTTTTACATTTTCAAATGGTTGAAAAAAATCAAAAGGACAATAATATTTTGTGACACATGAAAATAATATGAAAATCAAATTTCAGTGTCCACAAATAAAGTTTTACTGGAACACAGTCATACTGATTTATTTACATATTGTCTATGACTGCTTTTTTGTTACAGCTGAATTACTGCAAAAGGGATTGCCTAAAATACTTACTATCTGGCCTTTTTCTAAGAAACGTTTGTAAACCCCTGTCCTAAGCACTTGAAAGCATTCAACGTTAACTCACAAATATTTGTTAAACATCTATTATGTGCTAGGCACTGAGGAAACTACAGTGAATAAGTAAGATATGGTCCCTCTCATAAATATTAATGGAAGGCAAGTGAAAAAAAAGTTCAGAATACTAAAAAGCAATTAGTTTGTTGTAGGAACTACCAGAGAGCCAGTATAGCAAAAGATGAGGTTGAAAAGGGGCCATATTATGTAGTACCTTTAAGGTCACTGTAAGGAATAAATATTCCTCTAATATCGTATATTTGGTGTAGGGAATTAACCTCTTTATTTATAGACAATCTAAAGATAAATGTCTACCCATTAAGAATTACAAATTCTTAATTAGAAGTGTTGTTATAGTTCACTTGAACCCTTCCTATTGTTCTCTACTCCATGAAAAACATTATTGTATTAATTACAAATATTTGGTATAACATTTCAAAATTTTAAAAGTTACATGTATATGTTCATGTGAGTGTGCCTGGGTTTGTGTATGTAGCTTTTGATCCTCACTAAAATCTTGTAAGGTAGGCATTATAAATTCTACTTTAGGGATGAAGAAACTAAGGTTATGGGATTTTTCCAAGTTCACATGGCATATTACACCACAGTACAGAGAGGCACAACACTCAAGTATTCTCCCTGCAGAATGTTTGTTCCTTCTAGTATACTAGCCCAAGAATTGTATAATTAATTACTTTCACCAAATTTGAAGATAAAGGAAGTTCTTAGAGCTGCTTTTTTGGAAAACCATTCTTGCCAACAAACAGCTACATTTGTATAAAACAACATTAGCTTTTATTTTTACTAACTAACCCTTTCTGGCAAATCACATGTGGCAGCACTAGAAAATTTTATAATCTACAACAGAGTAGGCTCATCTACTTTTCTGTTCTCTGGCTTAGTGAGCTGATTTCCTTCCATATCACAGATACAAAGCTAGGTATTAATTTGTAAAAACACTGCTTAACTCAGGGCTGTTAAATATATGTTGCTAGACTAACTAGAAACTACAATTCTTGATGTGGGAATATTCTTGGGCTACCATAGTGAAAGGTAAGATCTGTGGGTAAAAGATCAAAACTACCCTTCACTGATTCAAAAGGGAAAAAAAGTGTAACTACATTCTTTTTCTCTCTTTTACTCCATCCTTAAGAAGTGAAGATCAGCTTGAACAATTTATTTTTCGTAAGAATCCTTCTGATACAGCAAGTTACAGGAGAAAATAGTACCTGACAATCTGTTAGGCCCTCTAAGCAGCTGAAGCCTCCTAATTTAATTGACTATTATTTCTAGCCCTCTCAACTAATAAGCAACCTCTATTTACATTTTTAAAAAAATATATAATTAGCAATTAATTTCCTAATTCAACACCCAAGCCAGGTTTATGTATCTCTAAAGAACTAAGGAAGAAAATAAGACTACAAGTTGAAATGTATTATATAATATTCATGTAAGAATAAAAGGATGGTCAATGCCTAGTCAATCATTTTTCTGGTCATTGGAAAAATGCTTTATTCTACTATTGAATACCTGCTAATCAAATTGCTTTATTATTACTATGCCTATCTTGTACAAGTTATTTTGCAACTGCCCTTACTCATTATTTATCATCATTCTTACTCTTTGACTTTTCATTTCCCCCCGTATCATTTTAAAGTATATTTATACAAGTTCATTTCAAGCTTTTTTTTAATTTCAGAATATTATGGGGGTACAAATACTTTGGTCACAAAAATTGCCTTTGCATTGCCCGAGTAAAAGCTACAAGCATGCCCATCCCCAAGACAGCTCACAAGGCACCCATGAGGTGTGAATTTACCCATCCCCTCCTCCCTCAAGTCTTAAATTAAACAAAATTAGCAAATTCTGTTCACTAATCCTAAAGTATGAAACTCCACTCAGAGGTTAAACAAAGCCTAGCAACCAGTTCTTTTTCTAGAACTACTTTACTTAAGGTAATAATAAATAAAATGGCCTATAATATTTACAGGTGGAACTGCACTTCTTTATAGAATGTGGCTTACCAAAGATAGATAGTTTTACCTGCTTCCAAAATGAAAGAAACCAAATGAAATGAGGTAGCCGCAATCACAATTTTTAAATTAGTAAATTTTAACATCTCTTCTGGTTTACCTCTGTGTAATAATGCAGTTTTTCCAAGTCAAAGATGATGCTGCTGAACTTCTGCCATAATAAAGGGCCGATTTCTCTGTGACAAGCACCACCTTCCCCCACCATCCGTTGAGGCTTGAAATCTTTCCAGACAAAATTATTCAAACTGACTACCTAGAGTTAGAGGCTGTAGCCCTGAATAAAACTAACAGTCCAAAGTATTAACTATTTATCCTTTTAGCCTTACTGTAAAACCTTGATAACCTGAAAAGATATCAAATTCCTAAGAATTAAGATACAAAATATGCTGAGTTTCCACTTCTAAATCTTCAACCACACTAACAACACAGCATATCACAAGTTTGAAACAATAAAATGGTGGTGATCTTATGAAAAAATAGGCATTTAACAAGGAGTAAAGACACAGTTTCAGAGAAAAATAGGAATGCTTATGTAACTAAGACTATAAATTACCAGAGATACAAAACCTAAAGACAGGAATTTGTCACCAAATTCAATAACCTCTAGTCTGTGTTTTATTATCTCTTTTTGAGGTTTGTTTTTGTGTTGTTTGAGACATTATATTCACAGTTCTCATGTTCACAAAAAGCCTATCCAGTTTAAGTAATGATTGGCAGGGGAAAAAAAACAGGGTGTCTAAAAAATACAAGAGGAAAACTGGTTACTGTAGCCAAGCTTTACAATCAGAGAATGTTCAAAGCTATAGGGACCTTGGAGAGTATCTAGTATCTCTACATTGATGCAGTAGGCTCCTAACTAACTGGTCTAACCTCTTCACTCCCATACACTTCCAATATGTTTTTCAGATAGCTGCCAAAGTGATCTTAACACATAACTCAGATCCAGCTCCTCCTCAAAACTCTTTGCTTCCCACTGCTCTATGCATTTTATTCTAACTCCTTCCACTATTAAAATCCTGCAAGATCTTGTCCCTATCTCTCCAGTCCCATCCCTGCATTCATTTCTTCAGGCAGCCAGTTAAATGTTAGGTTATTAAGTATGAAATGTCCAATTTCCTTAGTACTAAGTTTGACAGTTGGTATCTCTGACATTTCACTTTGAAACTTCCTGATTTATTTTTATTGTGAAGGTAGATCCTCATTCTTTCAAGTGCATGGTTTGGCTTGTGATTATCTTTCAAAAATTTTTTTAGAGCAATTTTTGTGAAACCACGGATAAGACAAAAACTCATCTTATTTTCAAATATGAGTTCTGTCCTGGAACCAATGCAGCACAGACAGCTCAAAATATCAATGAAGTGTTTTTGAAGGATGTGGCTAATGAACACACAACAAGGTGATAGTTTGAGAAGTTCTGTTCTGGTGATGTTAATCTTGAAAATGAGCCACATGGGCAACTTGAGACCAAAGTGGATAATGATGAACTGAAAGCTGTAGTGGAAGCGAATCCATCTCAACCTACAAGTGAATTAGCAACATGCATTGACGTTACTATTCCAATAGTATTGGACCATTTAAGACAAATTGGCAAGGTAAAGAAGCTAGATAGATGTGTTCCTCATGAATTTAATGAGTATCGGAAGAGAAATCATCTGGAAGCTTGCCTTTCTTTGCTGTTACGATATAAAGGTGAACCATTTCTACACCATAATTGTTACGTGTGATGAAAAATGGATTCTTTTTGACAACCACAAGTGTTTGGCACAATGGTTGGATAAAGGTGAACCGCCCAAACACAGTACAAAACCAAATATTCATCCAAAAAAGCTAACAGTGTCTGTTTGGTGGTCCAGCACTGGTAATATCCACTACAGCTTCATGAAATCTGGTCAATCGATTATAGCAGATATCTAGTGCAAGTAATGGAAAAAAATGATAAGGATGCTTGAGATTAAGCAGCTGTGACTGGTCAACAGAGACAGGCTAACCCTCTTGCAAGACTACATTGAACCACATATTGCACAAACAATGCTGTTCAAACTACAGAGGCTGGACTTGGAAACTCTCTGTCATCCACCATATTCACCAGACCTTGCACCAACTAACTACCACTTCTCCAGGCTTTGAACCACTTCTTGCAACGAAAAAATATTCAATTCTCACCAAGTTCTCCAAGCTTCTTCACTGCTGGCATAAAGAAGCTACCGTTAAGGTGGCAAAACTGTGTTGACAGTTTAGGTATACTTTAATTTTACTGCTTCTTGTTTGAGATATAATAAACTACACTTTCGATTCAGAATCGGACATTTCATATTTAATGACTGGATACTAACTGAGCTTCTGCTCTGTGTCAAAAATTGTGCCATGCCCTAGGGGTACTATGATGAACAAGTGAGATACCTCCCCTCATAGAACTTGCACTTTAGTAGTGTAAAAGACAAATAATAAATAGGTGAATAAATAAAATAAATAGAGATTGTGATATGTGATGTGAGCCAAACAGTGATCCTCTCAGCACTCAATTTCTGTCAGAGCACATATGACAATTCGTAATTATTTTATTCATTTGACTACTTATTTTACGACTATATGTTCCAGAAAGCATACTCACATCTGTCTTGTCCACTGCTGTATCCCAAGCACTTAGCATAGTGCCTAGCATGTAGTGCAATATCGATTTGTTAAATGAATGAATACCTATTTCATTCTCTTTAACTTAGGGATGAGTAAAGCAAAGTTGTAATGGTTGTCAAAGGTCAAAGAGGAAAGAGGAAATTTGAATGACTCAAGTTTTAGTCCAAAATATTATACCACATTCAAAATATTGACATCAGAGCTTAAACGGCTCTGTTTTCAAAGCTTAAAGTAGCTGGTACAGAAAAACAGACTTGAGATTTTTCAAAACTTTAATTCTACATAAAATATTTTAAAACACTTAAAGTTTAAGTTGTCCAAGAAAAATATTTTAAATTTCAACATATAAATAGAGATGAAGATTTACTCCAATGTTTCTTTTTAGTGCATGCTAGAACAATGAGACCTTAAAGAACTCTTTGTAAATAATCATGACATCTGAATGTTCTAGATATTTCCTGGCACCTATCTGGCACTCTATAATGATATTTTCTTTGGCTGGATCATTTAGTCAAAGTATTATTTCACATTAACTGATAAGTAATTTATTTATCTACAAATTTAAAAATATCCCAAGAACTGAATGTATATTTTTTAATGTTTTACATACTATATCCTTTTAAATGAGACTTACAGATAGATTAAAAACTAACATATGTACGTAAGATCTACTCTGGACCAGCTACTGTGTTACACGGCATATCATTTCATTTAATAACATCTTGGTTTACAAACTTAAAAAATTAATCTCAGAGTTTTAGAAACTTGCCAAGATCTCACAACTTGCCCATTCTCCTTTCTTGAAATAATGCCCTGGAACAAGCTTGATTTATCACATATAGTCATAAAGATGTAAAGAACAACAAATTTTTCCTAATAATGGTCTCATTTCTATAAAATATAAATTTTAAAGTTAATAATCAAAAATAGGATAAATTCTCCCTCCGAGCTTTGTAAATAGATACTTATTTGTATTATACTACATAAAGACTTGATTAGTTTTCAAAATCTTTTAAAAGGCAACCCCTCCCCACACGTACAGCCAGTCCTTCTAATCTAGTAACTATCTTCTTGCTTTACATTTATTTCCTTCAGCAACATTACGGAATAAAGTGATTCCCAGTGTGACTACAGCCAGCCAAAAAAAGAAAAACTGCATCTATCTAGTCCAAAAGAATGGTTATTGAAAGCTTTAGGCTTCAGGCATGAATAGCATATACCAAATTCAAAAAAGTATCTAAATTTACTTCTTTAGAATAGTACAACTTACTGTAAGGAAAATGCCTCACATAGATTCCAAAGAATATAATCTGGATGACCAGTATGAGTGATCACTGTAATTACTGAAATTTGACCATTATTTAAACACAAACAACATACTGAGCCACTAATACCTAGAATTCTTTAACTAGACATCACAAAGGAGACATATCCATCATACAATGTTGGCCCCTGTAAGAGACTATTACGTGCTCTGATGTTTTTTATGTACTCTTTTATTTTTCTAAATCTATGTCTGTATTTTCATTCATGCTTATCATTTAAATCCATATTATCTGTAAACTTCTTTAGTTATGAAAGCACTTCTTATTTTCTTCTGGCTCATTACTTCTTTATAAATTTTATTTAGTAGTGTAACCATTCTACCTTAATCTTCAAATTGCTTTTCTGTCTCATATTTTACATATATGTATTTAGGACATATATTAGGATCTGTATCATTCACTCCTACCTCTTCTCAGTTTTATTAATAATTACTTTTCATCTGGATTTAACTCCCTGAAAGTGAGATTGTCCTACTTCTTCAAGCAATTATGAACATTTTCTTCATCACATAAATCTCTTCCTTGGATTTAGTCCAAATTTCTCCAACCCAACTTTCCTTCCATCCATGGTCAAGTTTATTTCCAAATGCCCTTTGTGTTTCTGATGCTATTTTGTGCCTTTCCTTCATCTTAAGATAAATATTAACATATTTTTTAACCTCCTACTAAGATTTTTTTTTCCTAGTATTAGGATTTCTCCTCCAGCAAGTCATTCCTAAATTAAAAATTCTGAACTCCCCAAAATTAAAATCGAATTTTGTTTCAGGATCTTCATGTGTACTTAATTTATCCAACTAGTCCAAAAGACAGAAGAGCTTAGGGCAGATCCATGGTCTCCCTTGGGATGAGTTTTCCTTATATTCTGTACCCAGGCATGCATTCTCTATTGTAGATTAACTAATTACCATATTTTTCAGTGCACTTTTAGTTTCTTTCTCCACTGAGAGTATTTGGCAGAAAGAATAGGGGACTGTTGAACTAGACTAGTGTTTTTTTAGTCATTTACAATCCAATAGTTGGTCACTGAAGCAATCAATGGGTCATAATCAACATTTTTTAAGTGAAATAGAACATAAAAATAAATAAGTGCACACAGTTAAGAGTAAACAGTTTGAGAAACTTTTATTTCTGATACATACACACACATACTACCACTACTACTACATGAGAACTAAGTTATGACAGAATGTGTAAATCTTATTGTGGGTTATGAGCAAAAAAGTATGAAAGCCATGGAACTTGGAGAGATGTAAAATGCCTTCTAAATCTATATAATTCAAATCATATTTTAATTTTTTAAAAAAAATTTAAAGAACAGAACTTACAGATATCAAAACAGCCAGCAAAATCATTTTTTCTTAATAAAATGTCTTTATTGAACTCTAACCTTAAAATTATAGAATCATAAAGTTTTTAGAGTAGGGAAAAAAATTCAGAAATCATCTAATCCAAGTTAATCACTTTAATACATAAGAAGAAAATTCTGGCCCAGAGAAATGAAATAATTTCATTTCATTCATTCAATAAACATTCGCTGAGCACCTATTGTGTGCCAGGTTCTAGGAATGAATCTATAGATAAAGGGAAGATGTCTCCAAAGAAAGGAAACAGGAAAGTAAACATTTGTACAGTCAAAAGTGGAAATAGGCAAGCAAACCTCTGCAACAATTACTGAAATCAAGGTTTTTTACAAGGTGTTAGATGAACAGAAAGCAACTACTCAATCTGCGTTGGATGGCACAGAAAATGTTTCCAAAGAGGTGGCACTTCTCAGTCTTAAAACCAACAAGGAGTTAACCAAGTAAAGGAGGAAGAAATAAAGTACAAAGGCACCATACTGATATATAATAAAGGATGACACATTCAGGAAACTGCAAGTCAAGTTCGTATGGCTGGAATATATAATAGCACTCATGCTAAGGAGGAGCTGCAGCAGAATACCTAGCATTTATGTGCTGTTTAATCTTCATTCTCTGAGGTAGGCACCATTAATATCCCCATTTTGTAGATGAGAAAACTGAGGCACACAAAGATGACATGACTTGACCAAGGTTAAGTTGTAAAACCACAATTTAAACCAAGAAAATCTAATTCCAGAGTCTATACTCTTAACCACTATACCAAGAGGTTAGAGAAAACAGGCAGGAACCAAATGATTAAGGACCTTGTATGCCATTCTAAGACATTAGATTCCATGCTAAAGGTGACTCACAGTCAGTGAAAGATTTTAATCAAGAGTAACAATATTCAGATTTATTTTTAATGAGGTCACTCTGCCAACTATATGAATGGGCTGAAAAAAAGAGAAAGTAGTGACAGAGAACTGGCTAGTCTTAGCTAGAAAGGTACTATAATAATCAGGCAAAAGAAAATGATAGATGAGCTAGATAGTGGCAGCACTGGCACCAGAACCCAAGTCTACTAATCACCATGACCACATTCTTGGTCACCATCCATATGAACTTCCCAAGTTTTTCCCCTTAGGCCCACATTCTAACAGTTCGAGAAATCCAACCTTGAAGACAACAACATATTTCCTTTAAGTCTCTTTATTAAACAAAACCTGACCACTAGATGCATTGGTTATATGAAATTGACTAACAGAAATCTAGATGGAAAATAACTGAAAAATCAATTGATAACTACAGTAGTTTTCTTACCTTCTTGTCTTTCCTTCTCTTTCCTCTATATACTATTCCTGGAACTTTCATGTTCAATAGTCAATTTGAAATCAATGTTCTGTCTAGACATGACTGTTAAGACCTAACAGAATTAACTCTACCACAGAGCAGGTCTAATGTGGTCCTATCAGCGGCAATAAATATGCTCTCAGGTCTGGTCAAATTTTGAATGTTGAATGAGTAATAATAAAAGAGAGACTTTTTACAAACAACAAAGAATTAAGGAAAATCTTAACATTTAAAAAAAAAGAGGGGGCAATCTAAATAAAGTTCAAGCCATTTGATTCCAAAAGAGTAACAATACTCCCAGCGTGTGTGTCGCAGTCCAGAAACCAACAAATGAAAGATAGCAGAAAAGACTATGTGGTCAATTCTCAAGTATTCTAAATTCAATCCATTTTCACTTAAACCATGGGTGAGCCCTCTTGAGCCACCCTTGATGCTAAGCAACAACTGAGTTTTCCCAAGCAAGCAGCCTATGGTATAGAGAAATACAAAAGGGATACAGGAAGAAAAGGGTATAGAGAAAGAAGGGAGAAAAGTGGAAAGGGAACTATAATGAAAGGGAATGAAAGAAATGATGAGTTATAGAACAGAGAGCAAAAAGTGAAGGCATATCAGTGACCCTAGTATCCAAAGTTGCTAACTAACCTTACCTATGATCTGAGAGACACTATGACAACTGGCAACATACGAAAACATGAAAAGACAAATTTAAATCACAGATTTATGGAACATCAAAGACGAGAAAATAAGAATAGGATTTACAAAAGTAAAAATGCAACAAAATAAAGTCTTAGAATCTAAATGAACAATTTAGAGATTATTAAAATCTCATTTGGTTTATTTATGCTTCACTTCTCACAGTGAGCCTGATGAACCCAAAAGGTGAAAATGTCAGTAGTACCAGAGAGGAGAGTATGGGAGGTGCATTACAGAGACGCTATGAAGTTTATCTGCCTACTTTTTGTGGGAGGTAACTTCAGAATTTTCCTCTTAATGGTGTAGTGCTACTTAATTTGTTTAGAGTTTCACTGCAATTCTTATCTTGGCTGGCTGGGTTAACTTCCTTAAAATCAGAGTTCAAAACAAGGTAAGCACTTATTAATTACAGTCAAGATTTAACCTTAAAAAAGGCACAGGTCTGCAAGATCTTAAAATATTACTTACTGTATCCTAAATGAGTCAAACGGTAACCAAAACCCAGCTAATGATTCTCGAGAAAATTATGCAATTAAGAAATCACTTTTAAAGTTTCTTGAAAGTAAAGTTAGCTAGACAAAAGAAATATACTTTAAAAAAGACCAAATTTCTACCTTGAATCCATTCAGGGAACATATAATAGTGAACATATTTCTTCCATATGATACTTAGAAAACTTTCAGGTATCTGAAACACACACACACACCGCCACCATGCAGCACAGTGATTTCAATAAGGATAAGAAGAAATATCCTTAAAGACGATAATTATGGCAAAAAAGAAACTGAATCTAAAGCAAATAAACTTGATATCTTGACCAATCATTCATCATAGTCATGAACATGCAGTCTTCATGAGCACTCTATCAAAACAAGTGATTAGACAGTTTATTCGTGACAGTCAACAAAATATTTTTATTTTGGATGAAAGAATGTGCACACCTATAGTCAGTTTCTCTAACTTAATCATGTTCTACTTTTAAAAGATGATGAAAAAATAAAAAATTTTAATGCAAGGTCACCTGGAGATCATCAATACCATGTACTCATAAGATTTAGATTATTGACTTTGAGGGATGGGAAGCAGAGCCCTTTTACTAATATACCGACTCTCTTAAAAATTAAAAGTTTAGAACTGTTTCTCAACCTCAACACTATTGACATTTTGAGCCAGATAGTTCTTTGTTGTGGAAAGCTGCCCTGCCATTGAAGGATGATTAGCAGCATCCCTGCCCTCTACCCACTAGATGCCAGTAGCACACCTGCCCCTCTCCACTATCTCCAAAAATGTCTCCAAATATCGCTTCGGTGGGAGGTTGGGGGAGGCAAAAATCATCCCAGCTTAAGAATTATTGACTTAGATCACAAATAGAAAAAAACTCAAAATGAATGGTGGGAGAGGGTGGTTGTATTTCTCTTCTTCTCTGTATGTTTCAATATATTATATTTGAATTTGATCACAGATAATATTTAAGAGATTCTACCTTTTAGAAAACAAAGTATTTAATATCTATCACTTGTTAGCCAAAGTTCAGAAGACTCCCAGAAGATTCTCTGTACTGCCAACTACCCCTCCAACCACAAATTCTCATTCTCTCTCTCTCTCTTTCTCTCTCACACACACACATACTTGCCTAGCTGAACTAAAGGAAATGCAACATTACTTTTTTTTTTTTTTTTTTTTTTACAATTTTACGAATCTCTTTAATGTCCTGCTATTTCTCATATATACTAATATACTGAATTTTTTAAGATATCACACATCACATAGGCTTGGAAAACTCACTGTACCCTTGAGAAATAATAAGAGTGAAAAAGGCAAATAACATCTTAGTATTATTATGAAAACAGTTTTAGCCATTTCTTATTTCATCAGATATATTGACCATACTGCTACAGGTCCCACAGAATCCAAAGGAATTCTCAATTTACTTCAGTGCAACTCAACTACCACAACAGCTGCACCACTCTAGGTAGGATAAACCTGAGTACTAGGGCAAGTGTTACACTCATCCTCACACTTTCACAAACTGTGGGAAAAGATACAAATTAACCACCATACTTTAAAAAGAAAAACCTGTGAAGATCTGTGTTTTGAAACAATCTGAGAAGGGATAAGAGGAAAGAAAAGATTCAAAATCAGAGGGAAATGAAGGCATTCCAGGGTAAGGGCAAAACTCAAAATGTTTCCTTGGAATGAAAGACAGGAGGAAATTATATACTTGGTCATATCCTACAGGAATGGTCTGCGTAATCAGTCTCAAGAATACATATCATGGGATGGAAATTGAAAAATCAAAGTCCACAAAATAGTAAAGGAAACAGTAAACATCCATCCTAAATACCTGGAATAAAACTGTTCTTTACAACTGTTTCCCATTTGGTTTAAATTTTTAAAAAATCAAATATCTAGAAACCAAACTGACAACTTGAGAAATTTTAAAATTCTCATAAAAATAGCCACGCTAATGCTTTCAGCATGCCAGATTACGTATTACATAGAAAAATCAATTAGTTGGAGAAACACAATAACCCTTTTTAGAGTGCATTTGATTCATAACAAAAGCCCTTTAAAAAAATCAGACATTTTAAGTACTAAAAATCTTCATGTATAAATATGGATTAAGGCCTTTAAGATTACTTGAATTATCTTCAATAGAATCACATATTTTAGCTCAACTAAAAATGATCCTTTAAAAAAGCCTATACAACAATACTTAATATTAGTTTAACAGAAGTGGAATACCTATATACTCTATAAAAACAAAATTACTTTATTTCAAAATATTAGCTATTAACTTCCTGGCCCAGTGAAAATAATCCCACAGAAACTAATGCTTAGTTCTTTTTACTACCAAACCAAGCAGAGGAAGCTGTAAGATCTGTAGCAACAGCCTGCTTTTCCAGAAGTAATACCTTGAGACCACTCAAGAATAACCTCTTTCACCAATTAATACGACTCAGGTGGGTTTGGGAGGGAATAATGTCCACAATTCCTTGGTCAGTGGCCATGATGCCCCTCCTCAAGGGCAGGAGATCAGAACAAGGGATTTAAACAAGAGGAGTTCACCAGCCAGAACATATAGGGGCAGAGAGAGAGTACTACTGGAAAGATTAAAAACTACATGGTTAAGTCATGTCACAAAAGCAAGAGGTTTAATGTTATCAAGGCCTTCATTCATTTCAGACACACCATTGTTAAGCTTCCTCCCCAAACCCTGCACAAAAAGAACTGTCAGCCTGCCTTAAGCATGTTCCTTCTTCCATTTAAACAGACATGATTCTTTTGGTTAATCTCTGGCAATGATCGCCATTTCACAACACATTCAGCCCACCCGGAACTGATCAATACCACTACAGACATAAGACTAGACTTTATCCATTTATTAACCACAAGGAAATGTACCATTCAGCAAAATTCTATACATTACAAAAGATTCTATTAAAAAGGGGGGTGGGGAAAACGGACACAAACACACACACGCATACACACAGGCACATCACACAAAGGTACACAAAGACGACTGCCACCCTCTAATTTCCTTGTAGCAAACAAGATAAAGACATGGCCATGAAACCTGTCAATTCGTTTTTCCCCCCTATAATTCTATGTCACAACCTCGTAACTGAATATTAAATTTTATGATAAATAGATCCATTGCGACTCTTAAATTCTTTCATCTATGGAAGTAACTCTCCTGTTATGTACATTCGCACACCTTTGAGCTAGATGCAGTATTTATTTATAAAATTTCAAATACAAAAGACTAGTTTTACCAACCACTGGTTGCAACCATAGAACGTCCTCACAAAATCAAAAATTTCAAATATAAAATGGCCAGATTATTCCTCCAACCTTGGGCTAAAACCTATTTTATGAGTATATCATATTTAACAATAAGAACAATTTCACATGGGCAGTTCTAAACCGAAAACAATGCTTCAATACAAAGCGTTTAAAATAAGTATTCCGCAGGTAAGCAAAATCTATGCCCGAAACACAAATGGTGGTTGAAAGCCAGCACATTACCAATACACAAGCGGCATACCTCTTCTGCACTGGGTTATAGTTAATACTCTAACAACAACTATTTTTAACACTGTTGGACACTAAAGTTGAAGAAAACGTGAAGGGAGACCCAGATTGAATTAATGATAGGATGCATTGCTTCTCACAGTCAAAATTAAGTAACAACTGACTTGATCTATGTCGTGATATTCACCGGTGAAGGACTAATTAAAAGACGACAAAAGCAACCCTTGTTTTGGAGGAGCCCACACTAAATGACATTTCGGAATACTCCTTTCAGTTTTCAACCTTTGCATAAATTGTCACTTGTGGTATTTGTGGCTTAATTGCAACCCAACCAGCGCTGTCATCCAGTGTTATGGCCACAAACCATGACTTTCTCACTTCCACAACACAGCACTCACTCTTATCAGCTCGCCAACCCAACTCGAAAGGAGGAACATTCATGGAGGTTTCCAGATCACAATCAGACACGGGGGTTGGCAGCCGAGGGGCTCAGGGTGTGGGGCAACCTCCCCAGGTTCCACTGGAGCTCACCGACCCAACAACAGCCGTAGCCCCCAGCAGCGGCAGCCGCGGCCGCAGCAGCAGCCCCACCGCGCCGCGCTCCCTGCACCTACCTGAAGAACAAGAGATAAGAAAGACGGCAAACGCCAACTTTGCAGCAGCTCCCATTTTCCCGAGGCGCCGGGGAATCCGTAGGAAGTTCTCGCTAGATATCCAGTTCCCTAGGTCTTCCTCGGAGACAAACCTCCTGGTGTAAAATCAACCGTCATAAAACATATTCGGAAGACCCGACCAAAAAAAGGTTCACGAGGTTTAAAAAAAAAAAGGGAAGAAAAAAAGAGCACAACAATAAAAAATAAAATGCACCACGGGGAAAAACCGCCACACACACGAACAACACACAAAACCAAACAACGAAAAGCCAACAACAACAAAAGCGGGTTTAAATCACTGTCAAAATCACTGTCAGCTCTGCTCGCCTCTCGGGTCTCTCGGAACAAAACGCCAGGCTGAGGCGACGAGGAGGAGGCGGCGGCGGCGGCGGCGGCGGCGACGGCGTCCGCTGCCGCCCAGACAGTCCGAGAACCGAGCTGGGTCCGACGTCCGGACCGACCTTCAACCCGGACACCCAAAGTCCGCGGACCACTGGCGGCCGAGCTGGCGGAGGTGGCGGCCGAGGCGGCGACGGCAGCTCGGGGAAGGGGAGGCGGGCGGCGGGCGGCGGCGGTGCAGGCGGCGGCCAAGTTCTGGTCCAGGCTCTGGCTCCGGCTCCAGGCTCCGGGCTCGGCCGCGTTTTCGGTCTCCTGGCCTCCGCCGGGCCCCGCCCCCCAGACTTCCGGTTCCGGCCCGAGCTAGAAGCCCGGCGCAGCGGAGGAACGCTCGGCGGCGGCAGCGGCGGCGGTGGCGGCGGCGGCGGCCGGGCGCAGCGCGCGTGCCGGGCCGGGAGCGCGAGGAGATTGCCGGGGAAGCCAGGCGGGAGCGGGGGAGGGGTGAGAGTGAGGGCGGGGCCGACTGGAGGGCGAGGAGGCGGGGCGGACAGAGGCTCGATACCGCGAGGCCTGGGCGTCCGGCCTGCTTGGTCGAGAGATCCCGCGACAAAGGGGCGCGGGCGCCTCAAAGTCCCTGAGCTGTGACTAGGCTGTGGCTGGGCGAGGGGACGCAGTCGGGGACCCGAAACGCCTGGTTTCCAAGTCGCGCCCACTGGCAGCTCTGGAGCGCCTGCCCGAATAGTCAGAGAAAGCCCAAAAGGAACAGGACCCCGAGGTGGGGCGAGTGGCCGGTGACTTCTCGGAGGGGCGTCTGCGGCTCCCAGTCCTTCCTCTGGGGGGACGCTTCGTCCGCTCTGAGACGCCGAGCTCCGAGGCGGTGAAAGCCCCGGGTGGGAGCTGTTCCGCCGCGCCCGCCGAGCTGCCCGCGCGAGCTCGGGACGCGCGAGCTGATGTCTGCGACCCTAGATTAGCGATGCGTCCCACCGCGGTAGCTTCCGCATAAGCCTTTTCTCTTTCCGCTAAAAAAAGAAAGAAAGAAAGAAAAGAAAACCTCACAGAGGAAGGGCTGTCCACCTGGTCAAGATATTAACGCCGTCTATCACGATGTGCAATTTGAATCCATTCCCATCATCCCTTTTATACACAAAGCGTTGTTGCAAACTGTTCCGCACGTAATAAATTAGCAAATATTTGTTTATTACTATGAAGAAAAAATTGGGAATTTCGACTGACATATTTGATGGTCAGACAAGTGTTTACTTTTTTCGATTTTAGCTCTTCTAGGGCCTATTTTTACCACTTAATCCCTGTTGATTGCTTACAAGGTGCTGTGCTAGGCACGGAATGGGATCCAACATGTAAAAATAGGATCCCTACCTCAAGGAGCACTCGGTATTTGCTGTATTCAAAGTTGGCTACAGAATACAAACTAGAGACTATTAAAGGTACTAGCTCTGTCTTTTACCACACTTTAACGACCTCCGTGAAGGTAGAAATCTTACCTTTTCCCCTGTTTTATCCCAGCAACCAGAAGTGTCTGGCACATACATGCTTAATAAATAATTGTATGAACCACTAAGGGGATGACTGCCTTTTTCTTAAATATAATTTCCTTACATGTACTCTACAAATTTTGGAGTTTTTAATAATAAAAATACTAAAACATCTGTACTATATGACTGGTTCGGACTAATTTTCACATTTTTCCTCAAAGCCTTTTCACTTATGTTCATAGGGTTTTATTTTTCTGTTCCTCTAAAGTACTCTGTATTTCTGTCTATTAAATTCATCCTGTAATTATCTGCCCAGTTCTACAACTTCTAAGGGTTATTAATAATCATTGTGGCTCTTTAAACTCTTTCCAAGATTTCCAGTTCTCAAGTCGTGGTGCTCAGAATTTGACTGATACTGTGCAACAGTTAAAGTTCCCAGTTGGTATTAAATGTGTCTGAATGATACCGTGTAGTTTTCCTGTCTTTATGAGTTGGCAAGGGGAATGCGTATAAGCCTTCCATTCTCTGGTTGAATTAAGAGTTGCCACTAACAATTCTGGAATGGAAGAGTGTATTTTAATTTAGAACACTAAATTAGTTCATTCAGGAATTTGATGTTGGTTATACCCTGCATCAGACCCCATTGTTGTCTTTTTTCTGCATCACTTCCATATTTCTTGAATTGTGAAACCAGAGCCAGTGGAATAACTGGAATAACAAGTAATATGTTATTCGATAGGACTGAAACTGGAAAGTGTATTCCTTATCTTACTACCCAAATTTGCCAGTAAAAGAATAAGAGAACATGAAAATTATTTTTCTGTAGTATTAAAAAGGAGCAACAAGTCAAAGTCTTCACTGGACACTTCTTTTCTAACAGAGTTAAAACAACCCCATGGTTAAAGTTATTAACATCTGTTAACAGTAGCTATCTGTTCTGCTTCTAAATCTATGTTCACCCTGCTTCCTGAGTTTTTTAAAAATTCAAAAATAATTTAACCTAAAGAGGGAGTATGTGACTAATTCCAACTGAAAATCCAAAGTTTAAAAAAAAGGGATAAAGGTAGCTGCAGCTAACTCTACTGTCCCTCTTTCCTCCCTATTCTCTAGAATCACTTCTTTTAATCCCCAAATTCAACACCTTCCTAACAGTGCAAACTATACAGCATGGGTTTGGGAAGGAAAATGAGGAAGGAGAGGAAAGGAAAAGGAAACATGAAAAGAATTCTAGTCTGCCAGAGCATTGGACATTATAAGATAAACATTTTCCCAAAGCCCAGACCTAGCCTTGTAGCCACGCCAATGCCAGAATTTCAAGTCCTGAGTCTCATCGTGTTCAATTGAACTGCACGTTATTCCCAGTTGGAAGAATCTTGAGCAGCCAGTTCAATCTAGAGATTCAAGTATGTTTTGGCTGGATGAGGAGACAAGAAAATGAGTAACACAGATTGCTTACACAATAAAAGATGCTTCCTTTTTGTGTTACAAATTCAGGTGGCTCAAAAAGATATGGATGAAGTTTAAATCTTCAACTCTGAAGTAGGGCTAGAATTGAACTGGACCAGAATTGAACTTGCCTTTGGACACACCAGCAGTGTGTTATCTTGTCAAGCAAGATATCTGAAATCTCTTTTCCTTCATCTGTAGGAAAATTACTAGAAACCTTTGGAGTATAAAGGACATT
Organism: Propithecus coquereli; assembly: GCF_000956105.1. Classification (NCBI taxonomy): domain Eukaryota; kingdom Metazoa; phylum Chordata; class Mammalia; order Primates; family Indriidae; genus Propithecus; species Propithecus coquereli. The sequence continues at coordinate 5,855,215 of NW_012135858.1, forward strand.
AAGTCCTCCTTAGATGAAGGATTTAGAAGTATTTCTGCACATTCTAGCTACTATAAAAATATCTGTGTTCAGATAACATGGTCATTCTTGAAGTGGCACAAGTAACGAATTTCTTATATGTGAATTCTGCAAGGCACAATGCATGGGGAATAAACTTGGTAACCTGGTAAGTCAAAGGAAGGAGGAAATGATCAACATATCTTTTATGAATATTCTCCTTTTCTTAAGTACCCAAGGTAGGAAGAAAACTCCCTACATCCTAGTTTTTGCTGCTGTTTATTCCTCCCCCTTGGACATATGCCCAGCCATAGCATTGCACTGTGCCAGTAAGGTCAAAAAGACTTATACTGAGGAGGGTAAGAATGTGGAAATGGAGGAGGGGCAAAGTATTAAGGCAAAATATTTTAGTGCAAGAAAGTGAGTTAGAAGAGTTAAGAGAAACTAGCTGTGATGGCAATAATGTATCCAGCACTTTGATAAAAGGCTACACTATCCAGCTAATAATATAAATCTTAACAACCAATTAGTTTCTCTGTAACATCCCAGAGGTAACATTTGACTCTTTCTCCCCACTATCACCCCCTTCAAAATCCAGTAAATGTGTGGGAAACAAAATAACAGACTTAATTTGGGAAGGATTTTTTCCCACCCTTCAATTTATATTCATGACCACTGCTGATTAGTTTTTCTGAACAGGGACTAAGACTCAAATCCTCCCCAGACCTATAACCATGGCGCCTACTGTAAACACTACTGAGCAGCTGGCAGAACCCTAACCCCCAATGGTTCTGAATTGTAGTGCTACTGACCCTCCCCACCAGCAGTTAGAAATGAGTATGGGGGTGGAGGGGTAGGAGGTGGGAAGGGTGTTGGTTTGGACAATAACTGGTAAAGGTGAAGCCACTGGCTCTTAGTGTCCTGCGGCTAGGATGCTAAATGCCCTGCAGTAAGTTGGATAGTTCTACCCAGCAAAGAATAGTTCAGGCTTTCAGATACATTACCTTAAACCAATTCCAAGTGGAAGGATGATGGAGGAAACCAGCACTATTAGAAGTGTGGGTCTCAAACCAGTGCTAGGTTCAAATTGTTTGTTACTGATCTTCCACAAGTCAAGTATGGACACAGAAAAAAACGCTTTTGAAAGTTTTGTAGAAACTTGATAATAATTTTGTGTCCATTGAAACTAATAATAAAATAATTGGGCTTATATTTTGTTTTTATTTTTATTTCATGTTTTTAGTAATTCAATTTTATCGTACCTTGACTTCACAAAAGTCTCATGGATTAGAAACTTGCCATAGACAATTTGAGAGGCACTGGAGTAGGGAATAGGCTCTATACCCAACTCTTTGTCAAAAATAGTGCCTTCCATCCATTTCAACAAATGCTTAAAATCTTGAATAAAGCTTTGATGTTATAGTCCTGAAATTTTCTATGAGGTAAGTCTGCATAAGAGTCAGCCATTTTCATTATATTGTTCATCTTTATCTGTGATATTCATTTATTCAACAAGTAATTATTAAGCACAGAATTTGTGCTAGGTTTTGTTTGTACAAGTGTCAAAGAAAATGCATATACTCTCTGCCCGCATTGAGCTTACAGCATCATGAAGAAGACAGGAAAATAGTCAGTAAATGAATAGTTGCCAAATGAGAATGATTACTTATAAAGGCAGACAGAATGCTGACATAAAGAGTGACAGGATAGTATAGGAAGAGGGAATCTATTTAGGGAGAATGATTCAGGACAGACTTACTAAGGAAGTGACATTTAAACTGAAACCTGCAAGAAGAAAAGAAGATAGCCATGAAACAAGCTGATGAAGAAGGAACGGTATGTACAAAGCCTGTGATGTATTTAAGAAATTAAAAGAAGGCTCTTATGCCAAGGAGGAGAGTAGTGTGAATAAGGACAGAAAGGAAAACAGGCTCTAGACTATGCAAAATCTTACAGACCAACATAAGGTCCTTGGATTTTATTCAAAATGGAGCATCAAGTCATTGAAAAGTTTTAAGGAAGGGAGTTATGGGGTCTGGTTTATGTTTAAAAGATCACTCTAGCTGATATATGAAGAATGAGTTGCAAAAGATTACCAAAGAAAGCAGAGAGACTACTTAGAAGGACATTGCAGTAAGTCAGACACATGATGATAGTGCTGTGAACTAATATGGAAACAAGTGGGCAGATTTAAGATATATTCTGGAAGTGGGATCTGGAATCAGCAGGATTTGCTGATGGATTGGATGACTCCTCCTTTTCTTCTTGAGCAAATGAGTAGAGGTAATATCTTTTATTGACATGGAAAAGATTTCAGGAGAGAGATATATTACAGAGCCAGGATTGGAGAGACGAGTAGCAAAAATACTTTCGAAAATGTTAAATTTTACATGCCTCTGAGACACCCAAATGGAGAAGTAAAGTAAGCGAGTAGATGTATATGACTGAAGTTTGGAGGAACATGCAATGCTACAGATAAAAATTTGGGAGTTGGTGGCATACAAATCATAGTTAAGACCATGGAAATGAATGAGAGCATTTAGATAGGGAGTGGAGAAAGAGAGAAGAAATTTAGCAGTTAAGTGGAGGGTTAAAAGCCAGGAAAGCAGATGAAGAAGTGGCAGCCAGAGAGATGAGATAAAAACCAGAGAAGAGGGATGGCATATATGCGAAACTTTTTTCTTTTTTAAGATAGGAACAGTGTTGACTCCTATAGACACAAACAGTAAATTAAAGAACAAAAATTTAAAGAGCCATTGGATGAGGCAACATAGAAAGAATTGATGTCCTTGGCAGTAGTTCCAGCAAAAGTCAGACTGAAATGTTTGAAGACTCAATGGTAAATGAAAATTTGGAGGCATCATAAACAACCAATCCTTAAAAATATTTGGCTATTAAAAAAAATCAAACAAATGAGGTAGTGCCTAAAGGGAAATGCAGAATCAAGACATGATTTTATTTTGTTTCTGTTTTCAGATGAGAGATCATAAATTATACTTGTAAACTGATAGGTATGGTGCCATAGGAGGAAAAACTGAAGATGCAGAAGAAAGAGACAAAAAACTGAATGAGCAAAATACTTGTTAAGGCAAGAAAGGAGAAGCTTTAGAACATGAGATAGATTGGCCTTTGAGAAGAGGGTGGCCCCTCATTCTCCTCCTTTTCTTCTCTGTGAGGCAGGAAAGGCAAGCAGAAGCAGATGAGTTTGTAGAACTAAACACTAGAGAATGACAGTAATCTCAGCTGAGGGCTGTTAATTTCACTGCACTATAAAGCAAGATTTTCAGCCTAACACATTAACTGCCATGAGAGTTGTATTTAACTCTCTCTAGTTTTGACTCCGGGGGCGCATGAAGCATATATAAAATCTTACTTGTTGATGTTCTTATTGTTACAATTAATATTGGCAATTTAATTCTAAAAACATGGATTAAATGAATAGAAGTCAGTAAATTTTGTTTTTCTATTTATGTTTACCTTTAAATGACACTCGAAGTCTTTTACTCTATTTTCGTAATAAAACACGTGGCCCTTTTGCTGTGGCCCCAACTTTTCCTGTGACCCCAAGGAAAAGTTTCTGGGTCTTTTGTGTGGCAGTCAATATGTTAAAATGAAAGGGGTGTGATGAGAAGTTGTGAAATAGTTCTGACCGAAATTGGAGAGAGAGGATTTGTAGTAGAACCGCCAGAGTTGTGTGCTCATTTGAGGTTGGAGATCATATATTTGTTGTGACTTCAGTCTACCAAGCTGTATGGTTATTTCATGCAACACAGAGTTTTTGGCAGGCACAGAGAACGCAGATGATAGAGTTCTTATGTGGTTGGATTTGTTAGGTAAGTGATTTTGAGGAAGAGAGAAATAAGAAAGGTTTGGGAATTATATGGGAGTCACTGAAATGATGACTCATGGAATTTGAGTTGAATGAGAAGAAAATACAGTCTAGAGGGTGCTGTTGTGGGTAGAAAGAAAATGATAGGAGCAATGGATTAGAGGACTGACACCATTGGGAGGACCCATTGCTTCTTGGTAGATATTTAAGCAAGTGAGCTGGAAGGATAGGAGCCTGATTGGGGACCAGACATTAACAAGGAGAGGAGGCCGGGTGTGGTGGCTCACGCCTGTAATCCTAGCAGTCTGGGAGGCGGAGGCGGGTGGATTGCTCAAGGTCAGGAGTTCAAGACCAGCCTGAGCAAGAGCGAGACCCCGTCTCTACTAAAAAATAGAAAGAAATGATCTGGACAACTAAAAATATATATATATATACATATAAAAAAAAATTAGCCAGGCATGGTGGCGCATGCCTATAGTCCCAGCTACTTGAGAGGCTGAGGCAGGAGGATCGCTTGAGCCCAGGAGTTTGAGGTTGCTGTGAGCTAGGCTGACCCCACAGCAACAGAGCAAGACTCTGTCTCAAAAAAAAAAAAAAAAACCAAGGAGAGGAGTTGTGTCTGGTAATGACAGTGGCTTGGGTGTTACCATTGTAGTGACAGAAAAAATGATCACTGATGATGAAGAAGTCCAAGAATTGAGACGTCAAAGGATCTGGGGAGTAGGATGAATCATTTGCAAGGATGTTGAAATCACCTAGAATGGCGACAAAAATTGAGCTGGTGAATAAAAACATTAAGACTTCAAGAATATGAGGATGTTACCAGAAGGTAGTTAGGTGATAGTATTCCTCAATGTTGTCTCTAACAAGATAAATGGTTTTCAAAGTGTTTTCATATATATTCTTACCTGACTTCCATTACAACTTGGTGAGATAGGTAGCCTTGATGATGCTATTATCATTTTATAAAGAAGAAAAAAACCCGAGTCTCAGAGAAATTGCAAATGTACTAGACACAGTTATACAAAGACACATGGTAAAGAGAATCAATTTATTGCCCTGTATTTTAAATTAAACTCAGATTTATGAAATAAGTTGAGGCTTATTTATAAATATTTAAAGGAATTATTGTTATTATTATTATTTGAGATAGGATCTTGCTCTGTTGCCCAGGCTAGATACAGTGGCAGCATCATAGCTCACTGCAACCTCAAACTCCTGGGTTCAAGGGATCCTCCTGTCTCAGCCTCCAGAGTAGATAGGACAGCAGGCATTCACCACCACACTCAGCTAATTTTTCTATTTCTTGGAGAGACAGGCTCTCTCTATGTTGTTCTTGCTGTTCTTAAACTCCTAGCTTCAAGCAATCCTCCTGCCTCAGCCTCCCCAAGTGCTTGGTTACAGGTGTGAGCTACTGTGCCAGGCCAAGGAATTCTTTTTAAGGCTTCCTTTTAATGGTATCTTTCTAAGTACAAGTAAAATTTAAATTTCTCTGTATATGAAAAAATTCAATCTTCAAGTTTTTTAGAAGCACGTATTGTGCAAAGTACGATAAAGTGCCAGACAAAGGAATGACCTGAATATTTATTTGCTCCCTTTATAATATGGAGAAATTATTTTTTTTTAAATCTGTGCTGGGATAAAATTATCATAAAATTCGAGGAATAATTATTATTTAAAACTCTATTTCTAAACAATTATGAATAATAAAAGGAAAAGAATAGATGTGAGTTCAAGCTTATTGTTATTATTTTGTGTGAATGTGAATTTTTACACTTTGGTGATAGAAAGAGAATAATATGTATATATAATACATAATACCTTTATACAGTTAAAAAAAAACCTATAAAGGAAAAAAAGATTATTTTCCACTCTCTATTTTTTAAATTTTTGTTTTCTCAGGCTTAACTACACTGGATTTTCCTACCTGTTTAAGCATGCAAATTAAATAAAACACTTAACTGCACTTTATTGTGCTTCATTTTAACTTAAATCAGAAGAATTTTAATCAAAGCCATACTGAGGCTTTAGGGGAAACTGAATTGTAGGAATGTTTGTAGTAATTTTAACTGGTCAAAATATATTGTGTACATTTCTTTATATTTAGAATCAGTTATTGCTAGCTATTCTTGCAAATAAGTAATAAATTTTATCCCATTTTTCAGGTGAATAAATACAAAGGTTAAATGGCTTGCCCAGGGGCACACATTGAGTTGCAGAAGTAGGATTATAACTCCAAACTACTGACTCAAAGCTCAGTCCAATGAGCCATGCTGTTTCTCAAGTAGTAAGCATATTAATTGTCCCTCAAAGCAGGAAACAGCTCTCAATGGAGCATGTCCCATCCAGAAAACCTATGCAACACAGTAAAGAGACCTACTTCTTTCACTTAGAAAAAAACAAAAAACAAAAACAAAAACGAAAAAAATCTGTCAAACTTGCATTTTTGTTAAAGAGGAAATATGTTTGTTATAAATTCAAAAAATAATGCAAAATACATGTTACAAAAAGGTACTAAATTGTATAGTTGCAACACCACAAGGATGTTTTCATATTGTTTTTCAGTGCTGACATTAGACTTGGATACACAGAATGGTGAATTTGCTATATCAAATAAACACCAACATGAGTCAGGAATCCGTTTCCCCTTTGTTATTTAGGCTAATCATAAAAAAAGAGCAATTGTACAAATTTTACCTAATAAATATCTCCCTGATTCATCTCTCTTATTTCAAGTTCACCCAGGTACATAATTTTTTTACTCATTTTTAACTCCGTAATTTTAAAACCACAAATGGGAAGACTGTTTTGAAAGTAGACATTTTTAAAAATTTCAAATTAGAAGTAAATCACTCTACTTCCACTTATGGCTATGGAAGAATAGCTTGTATTACATTAACTTTCCCATTACAAACAACCACTTAGAAATAATTTATACAACAACTGTTTGAAGCCACTAGAGAGGAACTAAGGAAGCTAGTACTGGAAAGACAAAGAGAGGAGAGAAGTACAATGAGTTGAGCCCCACATTCACCTAAACTTTTCACTTTGGTGTTTGAAGATTCATAACATGGGTACTAGAGGCTAAGAAGAAAGTGGTAGTCTGGGTTTATGGCAGTCTCACTGGATCAGGGAGACAGATGTTGGAGTTTGAGGCTGCCAAAGTGATTAGGGCTTCAGGAATTAAGGGCCAGGAGTTGACAAAACCACAGGGGAGTGAGCCCAGAATTCTGTGCAACTTCTCCTCAAGGTATGTGCTGGCTCCTCAACTGTGCAGGGTAAAAATGCAGAGAAATTAGGTGTAAAAGAACAACTTGGAAGCTAAAGGGCTGAGCCAAGATTTTGGCCATCTTGGGGACCTTGGGAGTCAGAGATGGGAATTTTGGGACCCCCAAAAGGGAGAGCCCAAATTAAAATGCCTCACGATTTCAGATGAAAACCCAAGAAACCTGCTCTTTATAAAGTAAAGGCTAAGCTTTAAGATTTAGGGCAAACTGGAAGTTGATGAGCCTAAAAAAATCTGAAATCCAATATTGACTCAAGTAATATGATGAGTCCATACATTATATGACTGCTGGAATAAGTTAAATTATCTCTGAAAAAGAATAACTTCATGTAGAGTCTGCAATTTTTCATAATGTCCAGCATTGAATTAAAAAAAATTACCAAGAATGTAAAAAACAGAACCAAATGGAAATGCTAGAGCCAAAAATTACAAGAACTAAAATAAATTAAAATGTGGATTTCTAACAGGCACAGCAGAGAAAAGAATAGTGAATTAAGAGAGAGGGCCATAGAAAATACTCGTATTTAAATATTGAAAGTAAAAAGGATAGAAAATATAGGGGAGCAAAAGAGATATGTAGAACAGAGTTTAAAAGTTCTACTATAACTGTAATTGGAGTCCCAGAACAATAGAAGAGAATCAGTTGAACAAAAGCAACATTGGAAAAACTGTTGACAATTAATTTTACAAAACTGGTAAAATGAAGTAAGTGGTGAATTCAAGAAGCTCCATAAACTGCATTCAGATTTAAAAGAAAACTACAACCAGAGCATCATATTCAAATATCTGAAAAACAATGATTAAAAAGAAAACATTGAAAGTAGTCACAGGAAAAATACACATTACTTTAAAGGAATAAAATTAAGACTTAATGTAGACTTTTCAATAGAAACTATGGAACCAACAGAATGACATCTTTAAAGTTCTGAAAAAAGGCAATAACCAGCAAAAATTTTATAATAACAAAAAAATCCATCAAAAAAAGAGGAATGTGAAATAAATACATTTTCAAACAAACAAAAGCAAAGAGAATTTGTTGCTAACAGACCTACACTAAAAGAGAGTCTGAAGGGATTTTGTTCAGGTTTAAACATGGAACTGCTGAAAAAAATTAAGAACACAAGGAAGGGTAAATATATGAGTAAATTTAAATATAGACAATAGTAGTAATGTATTATCGGTTTTAAAAATAGATGTAGTATTAAAATACATGACACCAATAGTACAAAAAGTAAAAAGAGAGTGTCTCAGTTAGTTTGGGCTGCTATAAATTCCTAGACACACACAATCTACCAAGATATCATAGACTGAGAGGCTTAAACAATACATCTATTTCTCACAGTTCTAGAGGCTAGGAAGTCAAGATCAAGGTGCCAGAAGATTCACTTCCTGGTGAGAGCCCTATTCCTGGCTTGCAGACAGCAGCCACCTTCTCTTTTTGTCCTCATATGGCAGAGAGAGAGAGAGAGAGAGAGAGACAGAGAGACAGAGAGAGAGAGAGAGAACACACACGCACACGCATGTGCTCTGGTTTCTCTTCCTCTTCTTATAAGGACAAAAATCCCATTGTGAGAGGCCCTCCCTCTTGAGCTCATCTAAACCTAATTAGCTCCCAAAGGACCATCTCCAGATACTATCACACTCAGGATTAGGGCTTCCACATATAAATTTTGTTATGAACATTCAGTCCATAGTAGGGAATAAGATGAAATTAAAGTGTTGCAAAGTCCTTGCCTTATCCAAAAGGTGATAACTAACTAACTTAAGATAGATTGCAATAAGCAAGGGATGAATGTTGGAATCTATTATTTTAGGGTAATAAAATTATAATAAATATAGAACTAACAATCTAATAGATAGAGCAAATGGACATGTCACTAATCCAATAGAAAGAAACACAGCAAAAAAAAAAAAAAAAAAGAAAAGAAAAGAAAGACAGCAAACCATAGAACAGATGGTAAAATAGGGAACATAGTTAGAAGATAAATTTTAATCCAATTATGTCAATAATTATATTAAATTAGTTGTATTAATAGTCCAGTTAAATGACAAAGGTGGTCAGAGTGAATAAGAAAAACAATACCCAACCATATGCTACTTATAAGAGATACACCTTAACTATAAGGACTCTTAAAGATTGAAGCAACAGTATGAAAGATATAACATGAAAATATAACCAAAAGAAAATGATGTAGCTATAGTCATATCAGGCAGACTCTAAGGCAAAAGGTATTACTAGAGAAAATAATAGTGTTTCTTAATGATAAAGGAATCAATAGGATTTTAAACTTTAAATATATGTAATAATATAGTCTTAAAATATGTAATGAAAGATATTATGGAAATAAAAGATAGAATAGACAAATTGAGAACCATAATTGAAGATCTTTTGAATATCTATTTTAGTAGTTGATGGTGAAGAACATTATACTTAATAACTGCAGAATATAAACTTTTTGCTAATTCCCATGGAATATTGCCCCAAATCAACCATATTCTGGACCACAAAGCAAGTATCAATGGATTTCAAATAGCCTAAGTCATACAGAATATATTCTCTGACCTCAATGCAGTTAAGCTAGAAACTATTCACAGAAAAATAAGCAAAAGTCTCCAATGTTAGGAAATTATCAACACACTTTCAAATAACCCATGGGCCAAAGTTAAAATTGCAATGGAAATTAGAAAATATTTTGAATTCTATGTCAGCAAAAATGTGACATACTAAAACTAATATTTACACTTAAAATGTGCATCAGGAAATTTATAGTCATAAATATACTTAGTAAAGAATAAATGCTGAAAATCAATCATCAAATTAAATCTCAAGATTCTGGAAAAAGAACAGCAAATTAAATGCAAGAAAAATAGAAGGAAGTAAATGATAAAGTTAAAAATCAGAATCAATCAAATATAAAATAGAGAAAATTTTAAAATTTTTGGTTCTTTGAAATAATTAATAAAACTGACAATCTCTTAGTAAGTCTGATCAAGAAAAATATCAATATTATCAGTATTAGAAATTAAAAGGTGACATCATCGTATAGATATTTTAAAAATTATAGAATATTATGATAGACTACTTCTAATAAACTTGAATATTTCAATGAGATTGGCAAATTCCTTTAAAAAGAAAACTTAGAAAAATGGACACACAGGATTACTAGACAATCTAAATCAATGATGATATACTAAAAAGGCAGTATGTCAAATCAAGTTGGGTTTATTCTAAAAATAAATGGTTAATTGTACATCAGAACATCAGTAGTTAACAACATTAACAGAATAAAGAAAAGTCACTTGATTTCAATATTTCAATAGATACGTTTCAATAGATGCAAAAAAATTATTAGATAAAATATGACACCTGGTCATAATTTTAAAATATAATTATTAACTAACTAAAAATAGAAGGAAATGTCCTTAATCTGATAAAGGGTATCCACAAAACAAACAAAAAGAAACAAAATAACATCATACTTAATGATGAAATATTGAGAATTTTCACCTTTAAATTGGGAAGGAACAGCAGGAATGCCTGCTATTATTTCTTTTATTCAACATATACTGGATGTGTTAGCATTATAATAAATGAGGATTAGAAAGGAAGAAATAAAACTTTTCTCACTATTTACAAATGTCATAATTACAAAATGTAGGAAATTTAAAAGAATCTACAGATAAACTACTAGAATTAAAAAGTGAATTTAGTAAAGTCTCTCGATAAAAAAGTCATTTTCAAATATGTTTCTATATACTAACAACTATAAAATTAAAGTTTAAAAGCAACACCATTTCAATAGCATCTAAACCCATCAATTACTTAGGAATAAAACTAATAAAAGGCATGAAAGACCTCTACACAGAAAGCTACAAAATATTATGGAAAGAAATGAGAGGGGATCTAAAGAAATAAAAGCATATACCATGTTCACAGAATGGATACCTTAATATTATGAAGATTTCAATTCACTTTAATTTACCTCTAGTTTTAATGCATTACCAATGAAAAGCACAATAGGTTTTGTTTTTGTTGTTGTTTTTAGTTCGGTAGCATTTGACAAGATGATGGTAAAATTTAAACAAGCTGATAAAAATAAGCAAGCTGATTTTAAAATACAAAATTGCAAATTGGGTAGAATCTAAAATATCCAAGACAATCTTGAAGAACAAAGAGGGCTTACATCCAGATATCGAGAATTATTGGAAAGATATAGTAATTAAAACAGTGTGATAATGGCTGAAGAAAAAATATAAACAGAAGGAACAAAACAGAGTCCAGAAACATATCTACTCATGAAGTCATCTATTTTATGACAAAGGTGCCACTGCAATGCAGTGAAAAAATGTTAGTATGTTCAATAAAGAGTTGTATTAATTGGCTATCCATATAGATAAAAGTGAAATTTGTTTCCTCCCTCACATAATACACAAAAATTCTATTATTCTATTTCTGATATGTCATAGACCTAAATTTGAAATATTTAGCAGCAAACCTCCTGTGCAGGTAATTCACAAAAGTGTATATCCAAATGTCTAGTAAACATGTGAAAAGTATTTAATATCATTAGTCAGAAGTAAAAATGCTCATTAAAACCACAATAAGAAATTAATGCACACTTACCAGAATACCTAAAAATTTTATTTTAATGACCATTCCAATGTTGATGAGGATGTAGATCAGTTGAAATTCTCATGTTGCTCATGAAAGTGTAAATTGATAATCCATTTTTGAAAAATGCTTTACTTTCTATTAATGTGTCTACTAAAGTTGCCTAACCTATGACCCATCGTTTTAGTTATATATCTAAGACAAATGGATACATATGTCCACCACAAGACATGTACAAAAATATTCCTAAAGGTTTGTTTGTAACAGCCAAAATCTAAAAACAACCATTAACAGTAGAATGAGTAAATATGGTGACACATATAATATATATTAACAGCTTTATATATATTATATAACAGCTTTATTGAGATATAATTTATATCCCATAAAAGTCACCTTTGTAAAGTGTATAATTCAGTGGTTTTTATTTTATTCAGAGTTGTGCAGTTATTACCATTATCTTATTTTATAATGTTTTCATTACCACAAAAAGAAGCTCCATACTCATTAGCAGTCACTCCCAATTTCCCCTCTGTCCCCTGGCAATCATTAATCCATGTTCTGCCTCTATGGATTTATCTATTCTGTATATCTCATATAAAAGGAATGATACAATATGTGATATTTTGTGACTGGATATTTTTACTTAGCATAGTATTTTCAAGGTTCATTTCTGGGGTAGCATATATCAATACTTTATTTCTTTTAATGTGGAATAATATTCCATTGTATGGATAGTACACATTTCGTTTGTCTGTTCATCTGGCTGATGGATATGGGGTTGTTTCCACTTTTTTGCTATTATGAACAATGCTACTATGAACATACATATCCGAGTTTTTGTGTGGACATTTATTTTCATTTCTGTTGGGTGTGAACTTAAGAGTAGAATTGTTGGGTAATTTGGAAAGTATGTTTAACATTTTAAGGAACTGCCGAACGATTTTCCAAAGTGGCTACACCATTTTACAACGCCATCAGCAATATATGAGGGTTCCAATTTCTCTGCCTCCTTACCAACACTGATTGCTTTCTATCTTTTTAAATTTAGCTATCCTAGTGGGTGTGGAGTGATAGCTCATTGTGGTTTCGATTTGTGTTTTCCAAAGAGTTAATTATGTTGATCATCTTTTCTTGTCCTTAGTAGTCATTTGAATACCTTCTTAAAAAAAATCTTTTCAAATACTTTCCCTGTTTTTAAATTGTGTTATTTATCCTTTTATTGTTGCATTGTGAGAGTTGTTTGTATATTCTCGATACAACTCCCTTATACATACGATTTAAAAATATTTTCTCCCATTCTTTAGGCTGTCTTTTGCAGTTTCTTGGTAGAGTCCTTTGAAGTTCCTAAGGTTTTAATTCTGATGAAGTCCAGTTTATCTATTCTTTTCTTTTTTCACTTATGCTTCTAGTGTCATACCTAAAAAACCATTGCCTATCTCAAGGTCACAAAGAGTTACTCCTGTTTTCTTCTAAGAGTTTTATAGTTTTAGATACTACATTTAGATCTCTGCTGCATTTTGAGTTAATTTTATTACTTTTTTTCCTCCCTAATTATCCTAGCTAGAGTCTCCAGTACAATGTTGAATACAAATGTCAAGAGAAGGCATCTTTGTCTTATTCCTGACGTTAGCCAGGAAGCATTCAGTCTTTCGCCTTTCAATATGATGTTAGCTGTACATTTTGTACATACTCTTTACCAAGTTTAGGAAGTTCCTTTCTATGTTTAGCCTTTTGAGTGTTTTTTTATGAAGGGGTGTTGGATTAATCAAATGGTTTTTTGTCATCTGTTGAGATGATCATGCAGTTTTTGTCATTTATTCTATTAATAGGATGTATTACATTCATCAATTTTTGAATGTTAAACAAACCTTGCATTCCTGGGATAAATCTTATTTGGTCATGGTATACACTAATTTTTATATGTTGCTGGATTTGATTTCCTAATATTTTGTTGAGGATTTTTACATATATATTTTAAAGAAATATTGATCTGTGATTTTCTTTTTGAATAATGCCTTTTGTTTGGTATCAGGTTAATACTGGTCTCATAGGATGACTTGGGAAGACTTCCCTTTTCTTTAATTTTTAGAAGAGCTTGTGCAGGATTGGTATTAATTCTTCTTAAAACACTGGCTAGATTTTGCCAGTGCAGTCATATGGGCCCAAATTTTTCTTTGTGGGAAGTTTGTGATTTCTTTTTTTTTTTTTTATTTCAGCATATTATGGGGGTACAGATGTTTAGGTTACATATGTTGCCCTTGCTCCCCCCCTATGATTTCTAATTAAAGCTCTTTACTTGTTATAGGTCTATCCAGATTTTCTATTTCTTCTTGAGTCAGTTTTAGTAGTTTGTCTTACAAGTAATTTATCCATTTCACCTTGAATATCTAATTTATTGGCATATAGCATTCATAGTATTATTTTACAATCATTTTTATTTCAGAAAGTTTGGTAATGATGGCCCATTTTTGCTTTCTGATTTTAGTAATTTGAGTCTTCTTTTTTAAGTT